>NW_007190932.1:41303-161101 GCF_000164805.1 Carlito syrichta
TTCCGCCTCAGCCTTCCGAGTAGCTGGAACTACAGACGCGCGCTACCACGCCCGGCTAATTTTTGATTTATGGTAGAGATAAGGTCTCGCCAAGTTGCCCAGGCGGGTCTTGAGCCCGCGGGCTCAGGCAGTACACTCACCTCAGGCTCCCAAAGGCGCGGGATTACAGGCTGAGCCACCGAGCCTATTTTTTGAGTTGGAGTCTTACTGTCACCCAGACTGGAGGGCAGTGGCCGCTTCCGGCCACCGCAGCCTCGACCTGCTGGGCTTCGGCGATCCTTCCGCCTCAGCCTTCCGAGTAGCCGGAACTACGGCCGCATGCTACCACCTCCGGCTAATTTTTTTTTTTTGATGTATTGTAGAGATGAGGGGTCGCCAAGTTGCCCAGGCGGGTCTTGAACCCTCGGGCTCAGGCAATCCACTCACCTCAGCCTCCCAAAGCGCGGGATTACAGGCTGAGTCAACCAGCCCGGCTTTTTTTAATATTTGAAGATTGAATAATGACTGTTGCTTACAGGGTGATATGTATAGTGACCCTGAAAAAACATTATTCCCATTTTAAAACTTCGACTTTTTATTCAAGTATAATAAATATGTGTACAAAATATTTCTGTGTGTATATATATATACACACAAATAATAAATATATTGCTAGATGGATTTATGCACACAAATAATAAATATATTGCTAGATGGATTTTCCTTCATTTTTGTTTTGTTTTGTTTGAGTCGAGGTTCACTCTGTCACCCAAGCCTGAGTGCAAGGGCAAGATCACAACTCACTCTTGGACTCAGGCAATCCTGTTGTCACAGAGATTTTTTAAAATAAAATAAATGCACACACACAATCAGGACTCAGATAAAAAACAAAAAAAATTGCCTGCACCCAAAGGCAACAGTCACTACCATTCTTAATGTAAATAAGGGATGTAAATACTAATTTGGCTTCTAATGCTGTATATCAGTTATACTTGATTTAGAAATTTATGTATTGTAGATCAATTGTATTGTAAATACTTTTTGTGTGCTTTTGTTTTATTTAACATTCAATTTGTGAGATATATTCACTTTAATTATCATATAGTGTTCCTCTGTTTTAATGCACTGTCATTTATTTATCCATTCTACTGTTGCACCTTTGGCTTGTTGCTTCTTTGGTTTTATTATGACTAGCACTGTTATGAACGTTCTTTCTTTTTTTGGCAGTTTTTATAGTTTTATTTAAACACAGATAAAATGTGTATATAAACTGTCTAATCATTTTCTTTACTGCACAGCCTGGCATTAGGATTGGTGACTCTCATGGCTAACTGGGCTGCTCTGTCTACAATGGCTTTGCAGTTCTTGGAGGAACCGCGAGCAAACTCAGCACCGTGAGATGTGTTGTACATCAGCGGCATTTCTATCTCCTTGACATTTGGACCAGAAACTTTTGGAAGCCACTGGGCACCATATGCTTTGTTTTCTTGTTACTCCTATAACCGATGTTGGGTATCAAGATCTGGCTCTGGAATCTTCTATGCCCCTTGTTGTCAATACCTCTGGGCTTCCACCAATTAGGCTTAATCTTTATATATTGGTCTGACTCGTGCTGGATGAACTTCTTGGTCTTCTTTTTGATAATCTCGGGCTTTTCCAAGGGTCTGAGGGCAGCCGTGATGCCCGGTGGGTGATGGTTGCCACCTCTATAGGTAGTACCAAGGAAGAGAGGGGAAGATTTCCAGTAACTTTCTTGACGTACTTTCTGGTGCATGTAACCGTAGAGGAGAATTGCTTGGTCACAGATGATGTACATGTTTAGCATTAGTAGATACTTCTAAGCTGCTTTCCAAAACGATTGTGCCAATTTGCACTTCCAACAGCAGTGTATGAAAATTCTTCTTGCTCCACGTCCTCATCAATTCTTGATACTACGGTTATTCTGGTAGGTGTGTTGTGGTAATCCACTATAGTTTTTATTGCATTTCCCTATTGACTAATGTGGTTGAGCACCTTTTCATATATTTGTTAGAATTTTGATTATTGTCTTGGGAGCAGTGCCTAACCAGAAAGGTTATTATAATTTTTTAACTGGACTTTCACTTTTTTTTTTTTTTTTGATTTGAGACCTAACTCTGACCCAGGCTGAAGTGCAGTGCAGTGGCATAATTGTGACTCATCACAGCCTCAGACTTCTGGGCTTTACTTCAACCCCAGCCTCCCAAGTAACTGAAACTTCAGACATGTGCCAACATGCTCAGCTATTTTATTTTTTATTTCTTTTTTTTTTTGTAAAGACAAGATCTCGCTATGTTGCTCAGGCTGGTCTTGAACTCCTGGTCTCAAGCAATCATCCCACCTCAACTCCCACAATGCTGGGATTATAGGTGAGTCATAGTCCCCAGCCTGGGTTTCTACTTTCTTGTTGACTTGCAATTCTTTATATATTCTGTATATAAATGCAATGTCAGCTATCTATATCTATTTCCATATCATCTCTCTGCTCCCACCTCATCTCTTTCTCTCTCTGTAATTCTCAATCTGCTATATTTTCCTACTCCTAGGCTTACCTTTTTACTGTTTGAATTGTTTCCATTAATGAAAAATAAATTCTTAATTGTGATATAATAAATTACCAAATTTTAATTTATTAACCATGCATTTACTGTCCTATTTACTAGAAGGTCATGTTTCCTTTTAAAGAGTTTTTTCATATTATATCTACAAAATATT
This sequence comes from Carlito syrichta, assembly GCF_000164805.1. Lineage (NCBI taxonomy): Eukaryota > Metazoa > Chordata > Mammalia > Primates > Tarsiidae > Carlito > Carlito syrichta. The sequence goes on from NW_007190932.1 coordinate 44,016, forward strand.
TTGAAGTGAGTTTTCCATGTGCACATCTAATTGATCCAGTGCCTTTTACTTATATATATGTATATATTATAAATATATATATATTTTTTACCAACTGTACATCTATGCCATTTTTGTCATAAATCAACTCACCATATAGATAGGTCTGCTTCTTTCCTTTCCAATATATTTTATTGGTCTTTTTGCCTATTTTTGTCAGTAATGTTAACTGTTTTGATTATTGTATTTTGTAACATATCTTTTTGTCTGGTCATGGATGTTCTTAACATTGAAATTCTTCAAGATTATCTTGAATATTTGTGGCATTTTAATATACACTTTTGATGTTTTAATGAACACAAAAGCCTTCTGATCTTAAGGTAGGGATATTGAATAGATAGAAAAATTTAGAAAAAATGACTTTTTTAAAAGATTTACTCTAGTACTCTAAACCATTAACATAGTATTTTCTGTTATTATCTTTGCATTTTCTTCAGTTGTACATGTAAAGTTTTCTGTGTTTCAGTGTAGTTCTATATATGCCTTTTTAAATTTTTATTCCTAGAATTTTTATGTTTTGTATGCTATCATACACGGTATCATTTTAGAAATTTTATTTTTAATTTTTGCTAGTTTATATAAACACTATCAGTTTTACATATTGACTTTTCATGAAATGGCCTTGATAAATTTGCTTATTAAAACTAATGTATTTTTTGGATATTTTCCATATATAAGGGTGCCATAGTTGGTTAACAGAAGTTTTATTTTTTCCTTTCTAATTTTTAAATCTTAAATTTTTTTTTCTTGCTTTATTGTATCTGTTAGGATTTCTAGTACAATGCTAAAGTGAAGTGGAAAGAACAGGTAAGTCATCTTTTTCTGATCTCATGGGGCAATTTTTCAATATTTTATATTTCAGTGTGATTTGTGTTAAAGGTGATTAAACATTCCCATTTTAAGCATAAACTTTCCATTGTGTAACCTACACTGAGCTGTGTAGTCATTCTCCCTCCTCTTTGCTTCATCTTTATGAGTAAAGTGTCATAAAGTATACTCAGTATCGGTTGTTTAATAGTTCTATACTGTAGATCTTTGATCAAGCAAAATATTTTAATAGGGAAGTCTGTTGTAGAAATTAGTTCACATATCAGGAAAGACAAATTTTCTACTTAGCTGATTATTCATCACAATGTAATTAAAGACTTTCCCTCTCTGTCTCTGTCTCTGTCTCTTTCTCTCTCTCTCTCTCTCTCTCTCTCTCTCTCTCTCACACACACAAACACACACACACACACACACACACACACACACACACACACACAAACTTCCCATCACCGTCATTTTTATTCTTTAAAAATTTTTATTATGGAAAAATTTAAGCACAATGAATGCATATTATTCATAATATAAATAACTACTGAATCTTATTTCACCTATATGCACCAGTGACTTATTTTAAAGTAAATCTCACATCACATTTAAAAATCTGAAATGTAAACTTCAGTAAATATCTCTAAGAAATTAAAGTTTAAAAAATAGTCACAGTAGGATCACCATACCTTAAAAATTTTAAATTATTAATATTATCCAATACACAATCAATATTTAATTTTCCCTAAATGTTTTGTATTATAATTTGTTTGTTGAATCAAGATTTTAAAAATTGGGTTCGGTTTATGTATCTCTTAAATTTGTTTTAATCTAGAAACATTTCCTTTCCCTCTTTATTTTTTCTTTCAAGTTTGGTGTCTTATAGATTTATATTCTGTATTTGTCTGACTGCATCCCTGTGATGTAATTTAACATGTTTTTCTAATGTTTGATTTACTGGAAGTTGGTAGTTATATTTATAAGATCAATATGATTAAGGTTGGAAATCTTTTGTAATCTCCTTTAACTTGAAGAAATTATTTTGATGTAGAAATAAATAGTCCAATAGCAAGCAGACATTTATTCATGGTTCCGTTTATCATTGATGGGAGGGTTAGAAATAAACTTCAGATTGGACCCACTCAGATTCATCACAATATTCAAAATGTTAAATCTGAACTTTAGAAATGTTACCTCTGTGTGTTACCATACATATCTATTTCTGAGAGTGGGCTGCAACTCTCATTCTGTCTTGAGTATTGGATAGCAAAGAAGCCTGCATTTCTGACTCTGGGCTGAATCTAAAAAAAATGCAAAAAAAGAAAAAGGAAAATAAGTTAGGTCCAAGCCATTTTGGGGGTATTATTTGAGCCACATTCTGAGCCTAGTCCACTTTTGAATAGCTTGAACTTTTTTAGAAGAGAAATAAAGAAGCTCTTTGCTTTCACTAGTGTCCTTCTAATGTCTATGTTGACTCAAGACCTAGTTAGTTTTGTTGGTGTTATTGTCAGAGAAAAAGAATCAGTCAATCTTCTCCCTTTACCTCTTTAGCTTAGACCTAACCCCTTCCACCTACCTTAGATCATAATTGTGTCAGACTCAATTTAGGATTAAGGCAGGTAACTAGAAGGAGCCAAAAAGATAGAGACAATGCATGATTTCAGGGATAAATTTTTGCCACGTTTTTCTGTTCCGTTCTCTATAGATCTGTGGATACCACTGAAATGCTATGGCAAAGAAGTTCTGGGGTAAGTTTGAGCAAATCATCATACATTTTTCATTGTATACCCAGTCTAAATTGGAAAGTTTTTGGTGATAATTTTTCTTAAATATTAGTAAAATTATCAATCTTTATTGTTCTATTTTTAAGTGCATATTTCATTGAATTTGCTCTGCCTAATATTCTTGAAAGGATGAAAATTGGTAAGTTTTTTGAATCCTGAATATCTCAAGTTTAAATTTGCCATTACTCTTTGGAAGCATTATTCTCTATTCTTTAAAACAAGGTTATTTAAATAGAAAACTGACAAAACCTTAATCATGAATGTGTGAATATTGTATATAAATAACTTTTTCAATTAAGGCTTTAACTTTCTTTTTGGTTGGAGTTGAAGAAGAAACTGCATTTTAAAAATAACTTTAACCTCCTTTTTAATCTTTCAAACTGACTCAGAGACTATAAGTTGCACGAATAGCATTTTGTTGTGGCTACTTTATTAAAACAAAAAAAGGGGAGGGGGGAATCCAAACATTGACAAACCACATATTGTTCATTTGAAAGTGTTAAACGAAGTTGTTGATTTGGGGTAGCCCCCCATTATTTATGCAGAGTGTTGAGTATATTGAAATGCGTATAATTGCTAAATGTTATGTTGCTGGAGCTATGCTATGACCTACCAAGGATAAATACCACCTTGCAAACAGGGAAAGCTTTATTTATTTTATTTTATTTTAAACTTTTTTTTAGTGGGAGTCTTACTCTGCCATCCATGCTGGAGTGTAGTGGCATGATCACTGTTCGCTGCAGCCTCAACCTCCTGGGCTCAAGTGATCCTTCTGTCTCAGCCTTCCACTAGTCAGGACTACAGGTATGTGCCATTACACCTGGTTAATTTTTTTTTTTTTTTGTAGTAGAGTTGGGGTCTCAGTATGTTGCCCAGGTTGATCTTAAAATCCTGGGTTCCACAATTCTTCCAGCCTTGGCCTCCCAAAGTGCTGGGATTACAAGGGTGACCCACTGTGTCTGGTCAGGAAGTTTGTTTATAATAGATTTTTACCATTCACTTTTTTTCATTGTCTTTGTGTAGATTTTTAATTTCCTTAAAACCATTACCCTCTGCTTACATAACTTCTGCATTTTAATCACTATTATTAGTTCATTAGTTATCATTGTACTTATTATTTCCACTATATATGTTTTTACAAAGGACAGCAAGATTACACTTTCTTATTTATTTATTATTCTTATTTATTATTTCCACTATATATGTTTTTTACAAAGGACAGCATGATTACACTTACCAGGGACTTCAAAAAACATATTTAACATTTACCACTCATTTTTGGGACTCAGCCTTTCACCAAATAAATTAGGTTGTATCTTATTGAGTGTTTTATCAGAATTGGACAAGGTCTTGTGGCAACGAAACACATAGCAACATGTGCTAAGACTGTTGCTTTTTTTTTTTATGCTCTCTCTCAGAGCACTGTTACTTGGTTTTTCTATTTTAATTAACAGTTTGACATTAAAATAACTTTTACTTGAAGCATTGTTCATTTTACAGATTTTAATAAGTTTATGTACTTCATTTGTAACCTATGCAGAGAAACTTTGCAGAGAGATAGATTTATATTGGTTTCTTAAAATTGTAACATATAAAGAAGGTTTCAATAATAATTTTATTATAAAAATATGAGATATCTAAAGCTTTTACTGACCAATGCCCTTACTTATTTTAATAAAAATTAAGATATTCTTGTTATTAGATTTAAGGTTCCAAATGGGTCAAATGACCATTATTGGTTTAATAAAAGACACATAATTGCATATATGCTAGATATAGACTATAAAGCAGATATTTTAACATTAATTATTCATCCTTGGGAAAAATAGTTCAAATAGTGTCCTCTTTTCAGAGAAAATAATATAAAAGTAAACTCACACTAACATGTGAAGTGAACAAAATATTGTTACATGATTTTGAAATACAGTATTTACAGATATTGGGTTTTTATTTTAAGTTGTCAAACTATTTTAATTTTTGAATAATTTTTAGTAGTAGATCCCTACTACTAAAAAGAGATAAAATTTAAGCTGTCTTGTCTTGAGATGAGATGAGTGGTTCAGAGATACAGTTGCTTAATTCCAGTCTGTTTTGTTGGCGCTAAGGAATAGACATTAAAAATGACCTAGTAACATAATTTTGGAAAGAACCTTAGAGTTTATCAATTTTAGCATCCAAAGGATGATCCTTGGAACACCATCTCAATAGTTGCTCTACAAAAACTGAATTCCATGGTACATAAATCTGGGAACCAATTTATGCATAGTATATTCTCATTTAGGAGCAACACAAAGGATATCAACACAGTGGCTCTGAGGCATCACATAGTTAAAAAAACAAAAAATATTTTTATTTTAAAAAATGTTTCCCCAAGTTAGTTAACAATATAAACTTATATAATTTGTATAATATTAAAGTCCTAAAGAATTAATATACCCCATGAAATAATTTTATACTAAAATAGACATTCTTTGATCTAATTCAGTAATTGCTTCTACAATGTCTCAGATAGATGATACTTCAAGTTATGATTATGTAATTTGGGAATGCAAAACTGTCTCTTACTATGGAAAAGATATCTTATATTTGCACAATTCTAATGAATAGGAAGATTTTTATTATATGAATTATTCACTCCAATGAGATATTACAAAGAGTTAGCCAGCTCTAGAGTATTTTCATCTAAAAACACTTCTGTCACTCATCAGAATGTTTCTCATCCTGCTTCAAATCTTAAATTCATGAAGAGTCACAGACATCCTTGCATGAAGTATATGTAATCATTTTAATTATGGAAAAGATTCACTGACATAGTGATTCACGGTCAACTATAAACCTAAAACATTAAAGATATTGATCTGAACCAGCATCATATACGATAAACTCTTGCCTTGAAGTTTGTTTTTTGCCTTTGAGGTTTCAGAAGCTGGCATGTGTTGGTTTAGAGATATTGATGTCAAGTGACGTTCTGGTGGTTGTGCTGAACTGGGAACCACGTGATAGCATGCAGGTGATGTAAGATCTATCTGAATACTATTGCATGTAACCTGTGCTTTTTATGGAGTTAGAACTTGTGATGTAACATTGAAAAAGTCACATGAGATTAGCTGCTTAATTTCAAACTCATGATGCTTACATACTTCCATTTTAGGAATACTTCCTAAAACCTCTTTGAAAGGCATTTGTTTTGTTTGCTGCTATTCATTGATCTATTGAATTAAAATAATATGCCCAATATATGCTATGCACTGTTCATAAAATTGGGGAGATGACAATAAAACAAAAACCCTCCTTGACCATGTCCCCCTGTTCCACATTTACAAAGCTTATGCTCTTTTTGGTGACAGATAATAAACACATATTTAATGTAATGTCAGGTAGTGGTCAAAGAAGGTATTTCAGAGGAAGTGACATTTTAGCTGACAAATAAAATAAAAGTTACAGATTAGAGGAGCAGCAAGTAAAAGATGAGAAGTTCTGCATTGTTTGGTTTATAAGAATTGCATTCATTATTATTTGTGTCAATAAATGCAGAAAAACTTACATGAATTTTACTAAAAACTATACATTACCGTGTCCAGACATTTTATTAGGAAAGGTACTAAATCTGGACAAAAAGCAGAAAGAAGTGTTTAGGTGCTCTACATGGAAATTTTAGAAATTTAAAATGAAACAAAACATTTTTTTCTTTCAATTAGTAATACTGTTAGGTGGAACTTAATTTTACTAATATTAATCACTGTCTAAGTAGAACTTAGTATTAACAATATATGAAATACATGATCTAGTTTTTAAAAAGAAAAATCAAGTGTGTCATATTGTCCATTAAGAAAAACACTAAATAAATAAAGGGAAAAACATCCATTAGTATATATTGATAGATAATATCCTATGCAATATGACCAAAATGTGGGATATCAACATCAAGATAGATGGTAGATTAGAAAAGTCAGTAGATATCTATTAAATCAATATCTGACTACAGACACATAAATATGCACATACAAACTTCTTAAGTTTGTACCACCTTAAGAAAATACAATAAGTACATATGCAGAATATCCTCTACTGCATAATGAAATTTCCTTATTTTTCCAAAGGATTATTTGTTTTAAGAAAGATTCAACCCAAATTTCTTTAAAATACTCAGTTAATTTAGGTCATTCAGGACAGAACATTCAATCATTACCAAAACATTCAGGACTACACTTGTTGTATAAGGTGAAGCAAATCATATAAGAATAGATACAGACCAGACCAGGCGTGGTGACTCCAGCACTTTGGGAGACCGAGCCGAGAGGATTGCCTGAGACCGTGGGTTCGAGACCAGCCTGGGAAACATGGTGAGACCTCATCTCTACAATAAATAAAAACAGTTAGCCGGGCGTAGTAGCGCTTGCCTGTGGTTCCAGCTACTTAGAAGGCTGAGGCAGATTGCCAGAGCACAGCAAATCGACTGGGGTGGTGGTGAGTGTGCCACTGCACACCAACCTGAGGGATGGAGTGAGACTCCAACTCAAAAAAAAAAAAGAATAGATACACTGTGTATATGATTTTACTTATCAAAATTTAATTGTGCTATGTTTATATCCTGTATAACCTACAGATATTGCCCATGAAAGCCAAACATTAACATACAAGGAAAAAATCCTATATTGTACTAATATGAACATTACAATTTTTAAAAAAAGGATGTAAGTACCTGATAGATAAATTTATAGCTAAATTAAGAATAAAATGAATCAATTAAAACATTAAAAAAATAAATACCTGTGCTATGTACAATTCACCTGATGAAGTTATGTAGAAAAATATTGATCCTCTTTACGCAAGCCTGTTTGCTTTTAGGTATATAAGAATTCAAGCATCCCTCTCTGCCTCCCTGCATTTGTCTTCAATATACACAGTTCCCTTTGAAATCAGTGGGATATGAGAGAGTGCAGTGGGGGATAAAAATCTGTGAATTCAGTGGCCATTTCTCAGGTGGAAGATTGGGAGAGCTGCCATCTAATGATGCTTCTCAGTGGGAGACTCAGTTTGATGAGGCTGAATAGGCCTGAAAGAATTGACTTCATGATATAAAGAAACAGAGAATCTGAGTGCCTCACGGCTTTCAGAAGGAATCTTGAAATACTGAGTGGTATAGACTCTCTTTCAAATTGAATTAATTGAATTTGTGTAATTTCCTTTTCCTTTTTTAAGAACGCCCACCATTTTTTTAAATCCATCACCTAGTGTCTGTCATTTCTTAATGTTGAAACTACTTCCTTCAACCAGTTCATCTTTTGAGACTGTCAATAACTATCAGTCTCTCAATTATTCTCTTTTATTATATTGAAGAGCCCAGTGCCTATATTCTCTTCTAAGATGCTCACATACATCTCCCACTGAATTCAATGACTCTTTAAGCTGTTTGTGGTGATTTTCTCATCTTAGTAATCAGACATTGTGATTAGAATAGCTTTTATGTTATGTAGGATTTTTTTTGAGCCTGAATATATTATGAGGGAGTTTTCTTTAAAAAACAGAACAAAACAAAACAAAGGAGCAAATATATACTTTTAAGTTATAAGAGATGCAAATTTACCAGAATTACTATCTCTTTCTCTTCTGGATATTGCTTGAAATTCTAGATGGTCTGAACATTACTATCTTCCCACAGTTTTATAGAAGATCTGTATTCCTAACATCTTCTAACTTTGGCGCCTAAGTGTGATACCTGTGTTATAGAAATAATATCTATTATTTGAAAGTGCAGAAAAAAATAATAGTTACTAAGAGAGGCTGCTATTAATGAAAGACCCATTGAAGAAATATTATACTTATATATTTTGGGCAAATAAATCAATGTCAAAAATCCACATTCTAGAACAAGGAGCAGGCACTCAATTCTGTTGAGCGAATTAAGTGATTAATCAGTCATTTGGTTGGAATCCCTTTAGAGTGGCTGTCTGTGATACTACCAAAATCTATAGCAAGAAGAGTTTTGGACATATTTAGTAATCCTGACTAAAACCTGCTTTCTTTCTAGATAGGACCTTACTGAAACCCAGCAGCCAATTGTAATGCTTATCATAATCATAACGTTAAAGATTTTCAAAGAAGACATTTCCCTCAGCTGTCCTTAGGAGCCTATTTTAAGTGATTAAAATTCAATGCTGTCAAGTAGTTCTTACATTATGTCAACTTAAATTTGTCTTGCAAGTTAAGCCATTTCCTGCTGTAGCCCTGAAAAACAGCTGGTCACCATCTTCTTTATGACCACCCTTCTTAAGCTTGGAGATAACAATAAAATCACCCAATGCTCTTTTTTCTTTTTTTAGCCAAAATCATCAAAACCTAGTCATATTTTTTCAAAGGTTCTTTTTTTTCTAATGAGTTCTAATTTATTTTCAGGGCCACTAAGCTTTTTGCTATCCTTAGGGGATTAGTAGATGGCAGCCACTCTTTCTTTCCATTGCAGATAGTAAATTGCCAAAATGATTTCAAATTATGGCTGCCTATCTTTTAATACACTGCCAATGACATAATGTTCCCTAAACAACACAAATATAATTGACATCTGTAATTAACATTAGGTCACACTTTTCTCTCCCACATTAAAAATATCATCTTTGAAACATTATTTCATTGGTTATGTTTGTGCCAATATAGATATATCCCAGATATATTAGCAGTGAACCATGTAACAGGGAGAGCTTAAATCTCCTAATGACCTTCACACACTGACTATTTTTAAATCCTTTGAAACATGATGTGAATCACTACGTATAATAGGGATTTGTTGTTGTTGCTGTTGTTTTTAAACAGAGCATAGTAGGTCTGTGTCCTCACTGTGCTAATGATGCGAACGAAAGGTGAATAGTTGGGTTACTTATCTTCATATGTCAAGACTGATGCTTTTGCCCCCAATTTTTCTATGGCTCTTTGATGGTTTATAGTTAGAGTCTATGTAGAGTTACACAGCTTATTGGATGATTCTGGTGCATTTGATCTGGTATTTAAGTAATTGAGATTATATAGGCCCCCGGGCTTCAGTTATTTCTTCAATTATACATTTAGCTTTCAAAAAATATGAACTTTCTTGACATTTATCCAAAATATTCTTTCAGTTTTGCCTAGGGAGCTTGAGTAAGTTTGTCAGATTTATCACAGTCAAGATTCCCTCTAAATCAGAAAGAGGCAAATATGATATATATCATACTGTTCTGGATCCTATATTAAAGAAGGATAAAGTCAACTAGTTCTTGATTCTGTTTCCCATGGTTCTCCAACTAAATTTCATCACCATATCCCGAGTTAGTGGTACACTAAATAAAGCAAATAAAGCAAGCAATTAATCAAACAGTGTGTAGACTAAAATTCCATATCTGTTGAAAAAGAAGTGTGTGGGTGTGTTTATGTAAAAGATAAGACTGAAAGAACGCCCACAATATAATTAAATCGACTATTTCTGTGTATTGAAATCATGCATTCTTTTTATTTTCTTCTTTTTGTTTGCATGTTTTTCCAATTTTTCTACAATGAGCATTTATTATTCACGTAAGAAAAAAGTTAATTTTAAGCATTTTAAAGACTAAGTTAGCTAAAAATATATACTAATCCTAAAATAATAATTCAACTGGTAGCCTAAAAAATTCCAAGGTATTTGAGTTAGTGACTATATGTATACATATATATGGGACTTTATATATATATATATATATGTATATATATATATATATATAAAGGGCTCTGGTTACTTAATATATATATATATATGGGACTTTATATATATATATATATAAAGGGCTCTGGTTACTTAATATATATATATAATATATATAATATATATATTAAGTAACCAGAGCCCTTGCTTCATGTATAGTTTCTTCAAAGCATGCTGTAAGTACTCAAATACATTGCCCTGAAACAAATGTTAATATGTTAACAAAAGAAATTGTGTTAAGTTGTGAATCATTCTTTTTTTTACCACAAGCAAAATAGATTCTACTTTACATCATTGTAGTTGAATAACGAATATTAAAAATCAACAACCAGTGAAAAAGAGCAAATTGGAGATTTCAATTCCCAAGAGAATATTCTGGGGCATTTGTTTCTACAAATAAACATTGAGTTATGTCAGGAATGTTACGCAGACTTAATGCTGTCCATCCTGTATTCCCAGCTTTGTGACTAGAAGCACCATTTCAATGTTCTGAAATTTCACAGTGGTGAGAAATTTCCTTCTCAAAACTCCAACATAATTGGAGTTAGCTATAAATATTTTTGGGAGTGAAGACATATGAAGAAACTACATTAAAATAATACATTGTGAACACTAAGACTACACTTAGCCTCATGATTCACTAGGTGGGATGTTTCACTGAAAGTAAAGAATCCAATCACGGTTTTTTTTTTTTTTCTTCATTCTTCATTAAGCTGAAACTTTGATTACTTTGCTACATGGTTTTAATTTTGAAAAGCGAGGTTTGGAAAGAGAAAAATGTTTTTCAGCATATTTATATTGAAGCGTTCTAAATATGATATTAATTTATTGTTTTATGCTTATTGAGACAATATAATGTAATGACTAAGAGTATACCTTAGAGAAAACTACCTGACTTCATGCTCCAGTTCTAACATTGATGATATGTGTAAGCATGGAGAAGTTGTTTAACCTCTCTAATCCTCAATGACTTTATACATAAAATAATTAATAACTGTACATGCATCACAGAATTGTAATAGTTATGAATTAATATAAAATGTGAATTTTTTAGCACAATTCCCGACATAAGGAAAGTAATCTATAAATATTAGCTACGTTTAATTCAGCAGATATTTATGAAGCATTTACTATGTGCTGGAAAGTGTGTTAAATGATAGAAATACAGCTGTGAGCATTAAAGAAATGGTATCTAGACTCACAGAGCTTTTAATTCCCACGAGAGATAGGATTAAACACACAATTTATGAAACATTAAGAAAAGCATGATGATAAAGATGATTCAAGATGCTGTGAAGGTACAAGAAGGGGCCTACATCTACACCGGTTTGAGAAAGATTTCTGCCGGTGGTTTCAATATGAAGGTCAGAGTAGAATGAGTAGGAGTTAACTAGGTGAAGAAATAAGGAGGCACATATTCCAGGTAGAGGAACTAGAAAGCAAAAGTTCTTATTCCAGGTAGGATTTCTTTTGCAGTTAGCCCAATTGAGATGGGCTAACAATAAAAAATTGGAGTTTATTATCTCAGTTTACTAAAAAGTCTAGAGGGTTTTACATATAGCTTTATACGGGTTCTAATTTGATTTTCCTCTTTTTTAAATTGACTCTGTTTTCCTCGCCTTTGATTTTGTTCTGAGTCTGGATTTTCTTATGTTAGCAAAATAACTATGTCAGTTTTAAGGCTCACATTTGAATACCCAAAAAGAGAGAGGAAAGGTTTGTTTTTCTTCAACCATCAAACAAAAAGTCTGGAATTTATTTTGATTGGTCAACTTAGATCATGTGCTTATCCTGGAACCAATACTGGGACATGGAAGACAGGGTCACAATGTTTTTTTTTTGTTTTTTTGTTTTTTTTGAGTTGGAGTCTCACTCTGTCGCCTAGACTGGAGTGCAGTGGCTGCTCCCGGCCACCGCAGCTTCGACCTGGTGGGCTCCGGCGATCCTTCCACCTCAGCCTTCCAAGTAGCCGGAATTACAGGCATGCGCTACCACGCCCAGCTGGTTTTTTTGATTTATTGTAGAGATGAGGTCTTGCTGCCCAGGCGGGTCTCGAACCCGCAGGCTCAGGCAATCCACTCACCTCAGCCTCCCAAAGGCGCAGGATTACAGGCTGAGCCACCAAAATCGGCTGACAGGGTCACAATGAATGGTTGGGCCATGCAGAATATTTCTGGAGCTGAGGTCAGCAGTACTCAGAAATCAAGCTGCTACTCAAAAGAAGAGATGATTAGATCCTGAGGAAGCAATTGATAGTGCCCACAAGAGGCTACTGGATGTCTGGCATGGTATGTTCCAGTAGCTGAAATAAGCACAGTGAATATAAAGTGTGGTATATGAGGATACTGAGATTAAGGAACAGCAACTCTGGAATATAAAAAGCAAACGAATACCAGATATGTGTTGAGGAATTTGAGCTTCTTTGTAATGTAGCAAGGAAAGAAACTTTTAAAAGGGGAGTAAACAATCATGATTGTGAAATCTAGTGCAGAGAATGGATAGAAGAAAATTGAGTTTGGAGTTTGGGGATAATACAAGAGATCATTATTTCAAATATAAATCAATTTTGGCTTGAATGGGTGATAGCAGTAGGCATATAAAAAAAGTGAGCACAACGATTTATTTCAGGAGCAGAATTAGGTATGCTTAGTAACTAATAGGTTTCCTGGAGTGGAGGGAGAGACGGGAGTCCATGAAAATGCCTACATTTTTGGCTTGGGCGATTGGGCAGGTGTTCATGCCATTCACTGAGATAGGAACTTCAGTAAGAAGAATAGGTTTGGAAGTTTAGACAATGCTGTCTCTATGGGAACATCTAAGTGGAAATATCGATATAGATGTAGAGCTTGGGAATGTTATATGAGCTTGAGATATTGTGACCCTGTGGAAATGATGAGATAATACAGGGAACACACAGAGAAAGAGAACAAAAGAAAGATCAAGATGAAAGTTTAAGCATATGAGACTGAGTGAGGTCTACAGAAGTGACTGAGAAAAAGTGGCCAGAGGGAAGAGGAATAACCCAGTGAACCAACAAAAATATTTCAAAATTGGGAGTGGCTAATTGTCTAAAGCAATAGAGATGAAGTAATAAAAATCCATAGGATTTAGCAATAAAAGAGTCAGTGAATATCTCACTGACAGTAGTTCCAATGCAGTGGCAGAAACAAAAGCCGCATTGCAGTGGATCGCAGCATCTGTGGCAGGTGTGTCAATAGAGAGCTGGATATAGATGACTCCTAATTAGGCCATGATGGATTCACTGGCAAACAGTTGAGATATTTGTTATTATTACTATTTCTTTTAAGATAAAGAGCCTTTGATATTTAAGTCTAATAAATAGGATGGGTATACGAGGATTTTTCTAACTAGCTTATACTGCTCTACTCTGTTCTCAATATTTTATGTAGATTAACATTTCTTAATCCTCATAACAACTCTACGAGTTAGTTGCTATTTTTCTCCATCTTTTACAGATGAGGAGACTGAGGAACACAGGTGAAGTATCTTGTTCAACGTCGTGAGCTACTAAGTTGTAGAGCTGAAATTAAACTGATGGTAGCCTGACACTGGAGAATGTCAGAGTCATTCATGTCAGAGTAGTCACTTAACTACTATACTATATCGCCTTCCCTGGGCTAGGTTGCTTTTCCTTCACTATAGCAGATCAGATTAATGGTAGCAGTAACATGCACAACAGAGAAAGGAAATACATTTCTGAGGAAGTAGAAGGGGATGTGGTTCAGTTGCAAATTCAAGAAAACTCAGGATTAAGTTGCCCTAAATGAGATAATGTTTATTGTTTGTCATGGAAAAGTCTGGGTAAGCAGTATGGAGCTCCTGTGATACTACTCTGTGAGCAACCTGTTTCCCTCTCATGTTGTTGCTTTGTGGTATAAAAACTCAAGGTGGAACTTGATCCCTGTACTAGTAGGGACTGGCCACATGTTCTATAGAGCACTTGAAATGTAGCTAGCCCAAATTAAGGTGTGCTGTAAGTGTAAAATACCCATTGGAATTTTGCAACAAAATGTAACATAACCCAATAACTTTTTTGTATTAATTATGGGTTGAAGTTATGATAATTTGGACATACTGGATTAAATAAAATGTATGAATTACTAAAAGCAATTTCATTTGTTTCTTTTTTACTTTTTCAATGTGACTAGTAGAAAATTTAAAACTACTTATGTGGCTGGCATTTGTGTTTTGCATTATATTTATATTGAATGCTTCGGCAGACTTTATATCTATGTCCCTTACTACAATATGAAGGGAGAAGGAGAAGGTTACATCCGCTGTATTTAAGGATGCTTTCTAGAAGTCACATACATTTCTGCTTTCATTCCAGGGCCGCATTTCACTGAAAGTATAGATGGAAATTGTAGTCTTAATTCTGAATGGCCACATACCCAACTACAATTTGGTAGTTAGTTCAGAAAAGGGGGGAAATGGATATTAGAGGAAAATTAGCAGGCTCTGATACAACTCCAAAGCACAGATAGCAGAATTAACCTTAGCCCTAGGTAAGATGGGTGACACTTTTCCATTTGAACAGAAGAAAACTGCAGCTATTTTTGCAGGCTTGGTTTTAAGAAGTTGAGAGAATTTTTATCTGATGACTTCTATTTTTTTTCTGTCCAGAGGAAATGATATCAGTTTGCTGTGAATGTGGGCCAAACTGAACCAGAGATGGAAAGAGAGATGAGCTAAAAAAATGTTGTGTTGAGAGTCAGGTTGAGATTGGAGACCATGAATTTGTACTGAAAACAGTCTGCACAGTTGTGCAATCTTCACTATCAGTGATTAGCAGCACAGGTGTGTCTAAAAGAAAAGTTGGTAGTTGATTTTCTTCAAAACTGAGATTTTACTTGGAAAATGCCAATGAAGAAAAATGAGATGAGAAAGTTGAGGATATTGACACAAGAGCAATCATTATAATACTATAAGAAAGAGATTGGCAGTAGTGGGAAACTGCTGGGGAAGTGTGGGGGGGGGCACATATCATCAATAAGGGTACCTGATCTCAAACCAGGTGAAGTGAGGACCAAAATTAGGCCCAAACTTTACCTGTACAATGACCACCTGTATACCTAATCCTAAATTGTACCACACATCTTTAAAATAAAATTTTTTTTAAAAAGAGAGAGAAAGAATGGACAACAGAGTCTAAACTGGAAATGGAAGGATGTGAAGACTAATGGCTGTTGATAGACAGGGATGAAGGACAGAGACTACGGGAATGGAAGACCTGGAGCAGTCATTAAGTGAAAGAGCTGAAAGAGAAGAACATTGTAGTCAGGGTTTGGTTGACATAGAAACTCAGTTTTTCAGAGATGAAATTGGTCTGGAGGATGACAAGGTCTACACTGAGCCATGAGTATGAGAGGCTGAATTAGAGTGAAAGAGGTCATTGGGGTTCAAGAGGTCAAGAAATTGAGGTGTTAGGGATTTAGGTGGGGTTTGTCATTCTTCAGGTCTCAGCCTAGTCTGATTTCAATAACTAAAATGAGAGGGAGGTTCACAGCAGATCCTTTGGGATTGTTGGGAGATAATTCTTCATGAACCTCTTTTGTTTTGCAAGCAGAAATAGAACTTTTATTCTAGATTACCATTACAAAGATTTTTGTAGAGCAAAAGCTTTGCAAGATAGAGACAGTGTTTCCCTCTGAAATAGAGGGCAGACTATTTATTAGAAAAAGTTAGGGTACCTTAAGTTCAGAGTTGTTATTCTGTAACATGACACATTGCATATGCAGGTGTTACCTGGTCCTCTTCACCTTTCTCTGTGGAATTGGGGATAGGGGAACCAGCACAAATGCTGATTCTCTGATTACTGCTGTTGCTGGAAATTATGAAGTCCTTTGTTTCTGACCCAGGAGTCTTGTGTCTTCCACCAGTATCTGTGAATCTGTGGCAACTAACTTCTTAGCCTGCATGCAATGTAAAACTCTCAGACTCTTCACAGTTTTTGATAATCATGTGCAAAATTCATTAAGCTCTAACAGATTCCATGAACCTTTCTTTTCTATTAGAGATATTTTTGACTCCTTTGCTTTATCATCCTGCTATCCTGAAATCCAGAACCATATTTTCTTATTTCGATTTATTTTCCTCCCTTCAACACAGTGACACTCTCTTTGATAATTATAGATCCTATGCTATATGCATCATTAAAAAAAAATGAGAATGTTCCATTTTTATTGTATATGCCTCATAATTGATCTGGGTAATTTTTCCCAAGTATATTTGATATGAAAATACTTGCTAAACATATGAGTGCTTTGGCAGTTTCAAAGCTTCACCACAATCAAGTAAAATATTTCATATCCCATATACTAACCAAAGCAAGTGGATAAAATCAATTGGATGTGTAAATTCTTTAAATAATGGCAAATGGAGCAAATTGAATTTCAAAGTGAAAAAAAAGGTGAACCTGAAAAGCAGTGGTAAGAAGGTCATCAGCAGAATTAGCAAAAAAGTCTGGCAAAGTTACAGTTAGGCAGTCAGTAATACTCTATTGATCAGACTTTCTCAATCAATGAGGCTGTGCCTAGATTATTGATGCAAAGGTATTAAGCAAAATTTTATTTCAGCTAACTTGTTGGCTCAGATGTCAACTGAAAGTCATTTCCCCAGTCAATCAAATATACAATAAATCTGAACAGATTTAGCTCTTAAACATTTTTGTGTCCACTCTGCTTTCTAATCATACAATTATCTTTGAGAAGGTAACAATTAAATTAATATATAAACCTAACACATGGGGAAAATGCTGTATTTCTGCAAAGAAAAACCAAATAGAATATTTCTAGAAGAAAAAGATAGATATGGAATGTTATATTTCTTTATTAAAGAAAATTTAAAGAAAAGTAGTTGAAATGTTATATCTTTAATTCACAGATAAATTCACAATTTTTGTATTCTTAATTTCCAGCATTCATCTATGTATTTAATAACATCCTTTGTAGTATCTGGTACTAAAAGTTGGAGTTAAAGACAAATCATTGACAAGAATAGCAGACAAAACATGCTAATAACATGAGTTGTTTTGTTTTGGGTGGTGAGGCAGCCATTTGGTAGAGCACTGACAGATGCATTCTGAAAAAATACATCTCCCTTTCCTATTTGGATAGGGCACCTATTTGGTTGGAGATATCGGTCTTCTTTTCATAATATTTTTCTATGGTTGAGTCTATACCTTTTAATTATCCCCAGTATCACCCGACTTCTGATAGCACTGATATTTTTATAATATTAAGTACATTATAATATTAACCTTTCTATCATTCAGTTCTAACTTTGTGATTTTGCATATTTGTTTGCCCCAACCCTCGCTGCAATCCTAGAATGGTGCCTCTTTGTCTTTATTACTCTCAGATCCAGCACTTTTTTCCTCAGATAGATTGTAAACTTCTTTTTCGTATAGAAAATAAAATTTTTCATTTTTTAATATTATTTGTATAACCTTAAACAGGAATATAGACAGTAATGGTCTTTGTAAACACTTGTTAATATGACTTTTTCATCATGTAGATGAAAAATAAAGACAAAAATTTTTTTTTAAGTTAATAGCCGATAATGTTGAAGTCCCTGTTAGACACTGCAAATACCTAGAAAACATCTGCACTTTGCTTAATAAACTTTTATCACATCTTAACCAAACCAAGGCACAACTATTAATAAAATAATAAAAATATCTACTTTTACTGTTGATTATGCCTTCTTCACTTTTCAAGACAAACAAATATGCAGTAAAGAAAGCACTTAACTCAAGTTGAAAAACAATTCTCTCAAGCATCATTAAAATAACATGCTTGCCAGATCAAGGAGGTACTTTTTCACTTTATCATTTTAAATGAGAACTGGTCAAGAATCAGAAAAAAGAGAAGCAAACGCCCTAACCAACTATTATCACATGTTTTCCTCCCCCAAAGATGAACTATTTCTAAATTTGCAAAATGAACTTTCTTTGTGTGAATTCTTAATGAGCCTTGTAGAAAGAAAATACATTTCCACAAATTAAAAATAGGATGTCATACTTCAAACTGATGCTAGTTTTACATCTTTAAAATGCCATGCCTCACAACATCTAAACCTCAGGCTGTCTTCAGCAGTGCACTAGTATTGAGAGCTGTTGCCCATGAATGCAGAGGGGCTGATAAGATACTGTCATATCAAGCTTTATTCAATACTATTCACATTTCCTTTTATAACCAAGGTAATATGAAGGATACTGGTTAGGGACTATGTTAGTTCTTATGGTTGCCCTAACAAAGTACAACAAACTGTGTGACTTAAATCAACAGCTCTGGAGTCTGGATGTCTGAAATCAAGGTGTCAGTAGGCCATGTTCCTTTGAGACTGTGTAGAATCTTTCTGTGCTCCTTCCTATTACCTGACAGTGTCTGACAATTCTTGGTGATTCTTGTCTTGTAGCTACATCACTCCAATCTCTGCCCCTATTGTCACATGGATTTCTTCCTGTCTGTCTGTCTTCTTGATGTGTTTCCCTCTTGTTATGAGGATACATTTTAGATATTATTAGGGCCCACCCTAATGACTTCACTTTAATGTAAATACCTCTGCAAAGTCCTTATTTCCAAATAAGGTCACATTCACTTTTTTTGGGGTTGGGACTTTAACACATCTATATATCATTTTGGGGGACACAATTCAACCTGCAGTAGTGGCTTAGGTGACAACGAGTTTAACTTTAAGCTAAGTATGCTTTTTATTATCTTTTATTAATTTTATTTTATTTTATTTTTGAGTTGGAGTCTCACTCTGTTGCTCAGGTTGGAGTTCAGTGGCATGCTCACTGCCACCATAGCCTCAATCTGCTGGGCTCAGGCAATCCTTCTGCCTCAGTCTTCCAAGTAGCTGGAATCCCAGGTGTGTGCCACCACACCTGATTGATTTTTTGATTTATTGTAGAGAGGAGGTCTTGTCAACTTGCTCAGGCTGTTCTCAAACCCCTGGACTCAGGCAATTCTCTCACATCTGCCTCTCAAAGTGCTGGGATTATAGGTGTGAACCACCATGACCAGCTTCTTTTATTAATTAAAAAGTCTTTTTAAAGAAAAGGAAAATTCTGCTCAGCAATTACAAAGTTTAAGCCAGAAATATAATGGAATTTCTGTTTGCATTACTGACACCAATGCAAACTTCCTCTTATTTTATCTTATTTTATTTATTAGACTAATCTTGAGAAAATAGATTTGGAAACTTCAAGTTTTTTCTTTCTTTCTTTCTTTCTTTTAAATTTGAAGGCCGTTTTGCTCCTCTACTGTCCCTTTAAAATGTCTCTTCTGTAAAGCATATTTATTTTTCTACGCCATCCATTTAAATCATTAAGGTTTTATAGCATTTACTTCTAATAGCTAGTTGGTAACCACATTTTAGAATTAACCATTGTAACAAATGCATTAAGAATGTCAAAGCCGGGCTCAGTGACTCGACCTGTAATTCTAGCACTTTGGGAGTTGGAGGCAAGAGGATTGTCTGAGCCTGGAGGTTCAAGACCAGCCTGGGCAACTTGTTAAGACCTCATCTCTACAATAAATCACAAAAAATTAGACAGGCATGGTGGCATGCGCCTGTTGTTCCAGTTCTTGGAGGCTGAGGCGGAAGGATCGCTGGAGCCCAACAGGTCAAGGCTGTGGTGGCTGTGAGCAGCGTGCCACTGCACTCCATTCTGGGTGACAGAGTGAGATGCCAACTCAAAAAAAAAAAAAAATTCAAAATATTAAAATTTGGACCTCTTGTTGATGAAATACCTAAATGACTCATACATTTTTCACTTGCAACCAGGATGGAGGAATGTAGTCTTTGCCTACAATAACAAATTTTTGTCATCAGTAATACTTCTATTTGATCTCTTTGAGTCTTGTTTTAATACTAATTTTATTCTGGTTTTTAGAAATTAATCTCCATTTTAGTGATTCAGTATAGAGCAATAATAATCCCAGAAAATAGTGATAATCAATTAGAAAATAAATAAGTAATATGTGAGAGAATTCATAATGTCTCTTTCCCCAAAACTTGACTTTATAAGATAAATACTCTGTGTAGTTATAGTACTGCCAATATAAAAAGGTTGACAAGGACTATCATACAAACTGTGTCTAAAAGTGCCAAAAAGTTGAATTTCTTTCTGCTGTTGTTTCTGAGCTTATTTTTTAACTAAGTTGACTGAATATTTTGGTTCCTTACAGTCCTGGTCATAATTATTTACTGAAGTTTTCTGTAGCAGATAAATGCATATATCATGATGAAATATTTCAATTTAAATGTTTTTATAAAACTATCCTGCAAATTTGAGTGATGCTTTGAAATTTATACTTACTTCCTAATTTTATATTTAATTGAAACACCAAACATATATTAGTATATGTTTATGTGTAGCATTTTTTATCATACTTATTGTAAAAAATAGAAATTACCTTAAGAATACAATGTGTGGTAAGAAAAATCCAGTTGTATCTGTTTGTGATTAACCATAAAGCTTCCATATGTGGTATCACTCTTTGGATTCAAGCTGTCCACAGTAACTTGATCAGGGGTATAATTACACCCTTCTTGAATCAAGAAAGTCAAATAATGTCAAAAACAATCATTTTACTTGGAGATGTCTTGAAAATTAAAAGCTGGAAAAAAATGCAGATAGCATGACGTTAACATCCCACTGAATCAAGCTGATCTCCTAGTATAACCCAGAAATTGAAAGGTTTGAAAGATCTGTGGTAAAATAATGCTGTAGCATGCTGTAGGGAAACACAGAGAAACACAGAGAAACTCAGGCATTATATATATATAGGCTTTTAGTTAGTGTCTAAACTGTTAACTTCATAAATTTTCTTAAAAATTGACTGGCACTGGTACTACATCTGATATACTTGGGTCTTTATCCATGTTCAAATAGTTTATTACCCTCAAATCAATAAAATGATGGCATTGGTCAAGTAATATCAAACTGAAATCATAAAATCTATGAGATCTTAATAGTCATGTAATTCAGCCTTCACACTTCAAAACAAATAATCCACGAAACAGAACAGTGAAATAATTTACCAAACACACTGCTAGTGTTTGGCAGAACCAAGAACAGAATTTCTAACTTCTATAATTGAACTTGTTTTCTTATGTAATTTCACAGTTCAGAGAGTCAGGTATCCCAGGAAAAAAACCAGGATGAAGGAAAAAAAAGTGGTAGATCGGTCTGCATTATAGGATTAAAAAGGAGGGGAAGCCAAGTTGGGACAAAGTTGTAGTTGAATAGAACTACTACAAGAAATCCTAAGTTAATGGAGTCATCCGAGAAGGAGTAGAGTTAAGTCATTGCCAACAGGGTAGATACAGAGACAAGGTGTGAGGTAAGCATGAATCATAGAATTCACAGGACAGGTTTTTTTAAGAGCCAAGGTTGTGATGTTTCTTGCCTAGGCTTGCTGCTTTTTAATGTGAATGTCTTCTGTCCTATATCTTGAATGTATGTATTGGCTAGGTTCAAGCTTCCTTATGATCTCTTCAACTATGCTATGTTATGATCTCTTTAACTAGACCTGCTATTAGTTTAATTGTGATAGCTACATTTCTATAGCTATACAGTGTGTGTGTAACTGATCATCACTCTGAAATTCTTAAAACTAAAGATTGGAGGAACATTATTACAGTAGAGATTTTTTAATTACACATTACATGTCACATTGTAGGAATAAGCCATTCACATTTTCTTCAATTAGGTTTTACTCAACTTCTAGGAAATAGAGAATAATATGTTTTTTCACTCATATATTTAAACAAATCTATGCCTTGCATGTAGCATAGTAAATTTTCATTTCCTTTCAAAACAAAGAATAAAATTATACCTTGCTTAGGATATATAAAAATCAGTAACAAAAAATTTAAACTTTATTTCAATTGAACTGATTAGTTTTGTGTACTTACACATATTAAATTTTGATAAAAATCTAATAATTTTTCTTGCTTTTACGTGTGAACCACAACATTACAGAATATTTTTGCCATTTCTATCTTCTGTCTCTCCTTCCTTCCTCCCTCCCTCCCTCCCTTCCTTTCTCCCTCCTTCCCTCCCTCCCTCCCTCCCTCCTCTCTCTCTCTCTCTCTCTCTCTCTCTCTCTCTCTCTCTCTCTTTTTCCTGTCTTTCTTTCTCTCCTGAATGCCTAGAATCAACTAGAGTTACAGAAGTAGAGAATTCCATTTTGGACACTTGAAAGAAAATGTCCACGAACAATTCTTACCAGGTTAACTTGGAACAATTTATGACCTAGTGCAGTCTGAGCAGATTGTTCATGAACCAACCTAGGTTGTAAGTTGATTCCCATGCTATAGAGGTCCTGCCCCATTATTTGACATTCTTGATTCAAGTAGTATGTAATTATAGGCCTAATCAAGTTTCAATAGTCAGCCATAATAAGAATCAGAAGCTTGAATTTTATTGTCAACCATCATTTAGTTTCATAAGGAATGGAGTACTGAGAATGATGTGGTCTTTAGGAGTGAGTTTGCTGCGTTCTATATTAGCTGAATTCTCTAGTGTACCCCCCTCTCTATGATAATCATAAGTAAATTGCGTAGGAGCAAGTTTTAGATTTTTTTAAGACTGCAAAGGTGAAATGATTTGGGGGTATCCCAAAATATTTGCCCTTAGATACCCTCTGGTACATAATTGACTAATGACCACATTTGATATTATGATCCAAATACAATAGAGGTAGAGTGATGCCCAGAGACCTCTGAGTTATTCATTTTGATAGAACATTTGGAAATAAAAGAATGGAAAAGTGAGGCCAAGGGTGAGACAATTTTGCCTTCAGCCAGCTTAGGTTGTAGTCATTTTATCCAGAAAAATTCTATGATGGGATCTGAGTACCCAAATATGTGAGTTTTTCTGATTGGGCATACTGTAAGGAAAGCAACTGAGCTGAGCGTTTACCTTTAGGGATAAAAAATATAAGCGTTTCCTAAGGAAGGGAGATCTGCTGGCAGAATTCTCCATCTATATCAAATATTTACTGAGCCTGTGTTGTGCACACAGCACAATTCTTTGTGTTCCAGAGTTGAAGGGACTTAAGATTTGTCACTGTTTCTAAGATTATTTGTCTATTATAATAGCACTGCTTTTAGAAAAGTGATTTTTTATTTTTTCACATTTTATTATCTGCCATTTTAAATTATTTTCTTTATGGTAATAATTCCAGAATTTTGGGAAGCCAAGGAGGGAGGATCTTTTGAGTACAGGAGTTCAAGGCCATACTGGGCAACAAAGTGAAATCATGTCTCAACCAAACCAAAAAAAAAAAGTCAAGAATATTAGGTGGGTGTGGTGATGCATGCCACCATAGCTATTCAGGAGGCAGATGCAGAAGGATCACTTGAGCCCTGGAGATTGAGGCTAAAGTGAGCCATGAACGGTGCCAATGCACTGCAGTGTGGACGACAGAGTGAGACCCTGACTCGAAGCAAACAAACAAAAATCCTACTATTCTAATTTGGATTTTTTTTGCTAGCCATTTATCATTGTAAAATTTTAGTAAAATGTTCTCTTTTGCTCAACAAAAATATGAACAGAAAGTTGTGGGTACACTGGTGTTTCTGGTGTCAGAATCTTTTATTGCATATTACAAACTTTCAGTAATTATAATATTATAAAGGAAAGACTGACTAGCTGCTTTAAACTTTCCAGTCTTATTTGATAGACAACATTGAGCAGTGGTTAAGGGTACAGCATTTGAAGAAACACTATGTGGGTTCAAATCTCAGTTTTGCCATTTATTAGTAATATGATCTTGAACAAATTATTTAATTTCTTTTCTCTTAGTTTCTTCATATGTAAATTAAAAAATGAAAATAGTATATCAATCATAGAATTGCTTTGAAGATTAACTAAGTTAACTTTTGTAAGGCACTTAGAATAGTGCCTGGCTCATTAAAAAATACATAAATGTTTCTTAAATAGATATATCTGAAAATATTCATTAGCTTAGATGATATTCTTTGTCTCATCATATTTTTTTCTATTGATTTACAGCACACCAAATCTGTTACATTTAGTCTTCAAAAATAATACTGCCATGACAAATGCTTGGAAACTAATGTTAACTTAAATAATTTGATAATTTTTTAAAAAACAGCAACCAGCCATTTTACTATTACTTTTAAATTAGATGTCCAAATTTGAAAATTGCTATTTCAAAGTTTCTTTACTAGCATGCTTAGATATGGATGGATATGATTGCCTGGGAGGAGTTATTCACTTCCCTATTAAGTGTGATACCCACCTGACAAATTGTGATGCCTTCGTATGAGATATTGACCAGTTCTTTAACTGTTTGTCTGGAGACTTGATGATTGAGTCTTAAAAAAATGATATGTAGAAAATATGCCTCTTGAATTGATATTGCTGCTATTAAAACTAATATGATGCAGCTTTTCAACAGTGCTAATGCAGTAATATAAAAAAGAATGAACTCAGTTCTTGTTTGGTAACTAACACGTGTTCATGGGTTCTTGTTTAAACATCAGCTCTTTAGCTATGTCAAGTAACTTTATTACTCAACAGGATCATTTATTATCTCTCTATTATGAATGTCAAATACAAAGTAAACATCGAAACACACACTTGATGTTTACTGAGTTGAATAGAAATTGTCAATATATATACCTTCATTTTATGCATTTACTGACATTTGAATTTTTAGCTCATCACACCCTGCGCTATAGAGACCTCTCATGTATTTTTTCTTCAAATTGCTTCTTTATGGTCATAGTCAATCTCAAAATATAGCTAAAACAATTTCATCATTGGTTTACAAGGAAATTTCATGTAACCCAAAGACAAAACCACAAACTTTAGATGGAACACTTTAAGATCATGATTTCATCATACTTGGTTACAGGTCCAAGAGAAAATGACTTGAATATTTGACTTCTGGTCCTCTGTCTGTAAAATGGGACTCATACAACCTAATGTTTTCAGCCTGCATGGTTATCAATTAGGAAAAATGATCTGATCAATTCTGTCATATTATCTATCAATAATATATATAAAGATGTTCTCATAAAGATGTTCTAGACATAAATATTTTCTTAAAAAGAGTATTATTTGGACAGCATTCATAAATCTAATGACTTTTACACAAGTCAAGGACTGCTGGTAGTAATAGGGAAGGGGAATTAAAATGATTGGATTTGTAGTATAAACCATTGCCAGGGTTTACTGTCCAGCTATGATAATTACTCAAAAGCAAAAATGTTGCACTCACATGAAAAGCAGAAAAAAGAAAGATAAGACATATAGCAGGATGCTCCTTTGGGATCAGGTTGATTCCAGTAATGTTTATCAATGCTCCGAATGATGGAAGAGAAAGCATCCTTATTAGATTTTCCAATAACCCAGTTAGGCAGGAAAAAAGAGGAAATTAATTCAAAGAGACTTTGACAAATAAGAAATGACCTGTCAACACAAGTTCAGAAAAGGGCAAGTACAAAGCAAGTATTAGGCTCAGAATATCACTAATCTGATAGAATATGGGAATGACCAAAATGAGTGGCCAGAACTAGACCTGGGGCTCTTAGTAAGGCGAATATGAGCCAGTAATATAGTGCTGCCTCTTTGAAACATGTGATTATTGAATATTAAGGCATATGCAATAGTAATGACAGACATTATCTAATGGATGAAAAATAGACCCAATCAGCAAGGGGAAAATATGATCACATGACCCAAAGAATAGAAGGTTAATGAGTGTCTTTGCCATATATTACTTATGTGCTACTGAGTTATTTCATTTTTGCATATTACACCATAGAAAAACAACATATTGTGCTGCCAAGATGAAGGCTTTCTATATACAGCAAGTCCTTGAATAAAGTTATTTTGTTCAATGTCGTTTCATTATAATGTTGAAGAGAAAAAATAATGCTTCCCCACCAGGGCCACTGTCTGTGTGGAGTTTGCATGTTCTCCCCATGTCTCTGTGGGTTTTCTCCAGGATCTCTGATTTTCTCTCGCATTTTGAAGATGCTTGGGTTAAGTTAGTTGACTTGTCTACATAGTCCCTGTGTGAGTGTGCATGAGTGCACCCTGCAGTGGGATCACATACTGCCCATAGTTGGGCACCTTGTACCCTGAGCTCCTAGGAGAGATTCTGGCCACTCATAACACTGAACTGTAATAAGCAGGTACTTAATTATTTTACTTGTTTTTATTAATCTTTCTGAAATGTACTTATAGCTCACAGTTACTTCAATTTTTATATTAGAAGAGTTTTGGGTTTTTATTTAGAAACTTGGCAATGTTTTTGTGATCAGAAATAAGCAATAGAAATTTAACTCTTATTTCTATCAATTAGCCTATGATAAAATTGGTATTCTTATAAATTCCACTTAAAGTCATAGTTTCCAAGAAACTATAATCATATTCAGTGAGAACCTATTGTATATTCATTGAGTAGAACTGCTTTGAAAACAATGGTGCTACATCTATCACCACCATTACTACAATTGGATATTAACCACTTTTCAAAATAGTTTATCTTTTAACTGAAGAAGACCAGTTGTCTTTTCTCTTTCCAACTGGAAGCATACAAATCACTACATATATATCAGCTCCTTGGTCCAGTCCAATATGCTCCAAAGATAATCCCCTGAGCAACTGCCCTCTTTGATGTTAGCTTCAAACACTAGACTGTTATTTAATTTATCTTGTTTTTTAAAAATCACAACCCATTATGGACTTGTCAGCTATGAATTTAGCTTAAAATTTTTGCAGCTGTCTATATTTTTAGTGTTTCTATTGCTTGTATAATGAGTTCCATTTATTTAGCACCTGATGTGCCAAATTATTACTTTTCTTGTATTTGTCCTGAACTTACTTCTTTAAAAGTCTAAGTTCTGGTTCTAAGATTCCAGTAATTGATATACAAATCTATTCTCTCTTTTCAAATCTTTATCACAAACATTTTCGGCATGTCTTTTTCTAGATATCAGAAGCCCATTTTTTTTCAGTCTATCTTTATCATTCACATCACTTCCTCTTGGTTATTTTATCTCATTTCCTTAAGCTTCCTTAGGGTGTGTTCACTTTTAATTCAAATAGCTTGTTTCCTCTTGGTTTTGCATCCATTCAGAAATTGTAATATGCAGGAAAGATGAAGCAATGTGGAAGCACAACACATTTCATTCACTGTATACACTGAAAGAGATCAGTCAGAGGACATATCACAGTAGTATCTGAGAAATACAAGATTATATGTACTGAGTACAATCTCTTTTATCTATGATCTAAGATTATCACTGTGATTTCATCTTCTGAATCCTCTTTAACTTCTTCCCAGATCTTCCTTCAAGGGAGAACTAGCTATAACTTGAATACATCTCACCCCATTTCTCTTGGTAATTTTCCTTACTTGCTTGTGGTTTTTCTCATTTTATCATCAATTCAAGCACAGAGATGCATAGCTACTGCACCAAGAGAGGGACCCTCATAACTGATCTCTCAATTGCATATAGTCCACTAATCTATTCTGATTAACTACAACTATGTTCTTATTTGCTCTTACTTTTGTGGTTTCTAGAGTGTACACATTATTGTCTCCTTCTGAATGTGTCAGTTCTCCACATTGCTTTAAAAATCTTTACAGTTTTTAAATTTACTGCTCCAACAAATTTTATTTCTGGTACTAATAGCGTTTCTGCCTTCTTCAATACTTTATATGATTTCAATACTTTATATGCCTCCTTCCTACTTCTCTTTTTAAATTTCATAAATCTCTTTAAAAGAAAATCCTATATTATATTAAAGCCTATCTTTTCTTTAGATTAATACTGTATATAATACTTATAGATGAATATACCATTTCTATTTGCATGTTTTAATTTTATTTAAAGCACAACCCCCCTTCTTTACGTCTAGTCTAGCTTTTATTGAAGACTAACTTAAAATTTTGTATTTAGTTTACATTATTATTTTTAATGCCTAACATTTTTTCCATGGCAGGAAAGCTGGATTGCTTTTAGAAAAATGCTTACAGTGGCTTCAAAGCCTTTTCACTAGTGGATAGTTGAGAGCCAATTTTGCCAGAAGTATTTCTGAATTAAGGTTTTCCTAGTGATTCTCGTCTATACTTCAAGTCAACTGGTTATTTTATTTCAGTTTCCTGATCTATTCGCTCATTTATCCATTCATCCTTTGGTCTTTCACATACTGAGTGTGTGTTTGGTGTTGGTCACACAGCAATAAAAGATGGCATTCTTGTGCTCAAGAAGTATATAATCCAATGGAAAAATTTATTCAGTTTCTGCAGCTCTTCTCAAAGTTTTTCCTCATTGGTTTGATATTTTACTTAAGAATAGCTTGAGGTTAAATGCAGACTTGGATATTTAATTTTGTACTATGTGACTAGATCATTTATTTTTTAAAAGTCAAATTTTTTTTTAAATAGCTGACTGGAAGTGTTTCATGCATGATCCATCCACTTATAAGAACCAGAACAGTGTGTAGACAATCACACTTTGAATACATTAGACAAGAGAAAACATGGGAGTGACAGGAAACATAAAAAACTAGAAAGGAAAGGAAAAAGAACCAGCCTGATTGACTGGAACTCTCCAATATGGATGAGTGAAAGCCTTTCCATGGTCCACTTTTGACTGGTAAATCATATAAATCATGGGAGAGCATTTTGATCTTCCCAAGCCCTGGATCTAACTTAGGGAGCTGCTGGGAGACTGTGAGAAGGAACTTTTCCAGGAAGAAAGCTTTCCCTGAGTCCCATGTTCTCTGAAATCTAGGTAGCTACAGCGAGACAACATTTTTGATCCTAGCTTTTAACAAGCTGTACACTGTCCTCAGACACAGCAGCACTGATCCTAAGTGTTATGAAAATGTGAATTGTTGCTTGTGAAACTCAAACAATAGATGGGGATGGGCTCCTACAACCAGGATTGGGAAGTGAGTGTGGCATGGGCTGTGACTTCTGGCACTGGAAAGTAGGCACTTTATGTGAGTTAAAATGAGGCTTGCTTTGAGCTTGGTTGGTGCTACTATGGCCTGGGGGTGAGTTTTAAGCTAGGCATCAATTGCAAAGTCTGATGAGTCAACTAAGTCTGCTGGGACAGCTAAGACTGAGGAGCAAGGCTTGTTTAAACTGGGATGTGAGAGGAATACATGATCCTACCCACTGGCCAAGGCTGTGGCTTCTGGGACCAGCCCTCCTCTCTTTGGCAAGACCACAATGAAGCAGCTGTCACCCTCCACTTGATCATTCCACCCTGGGCCAGATAATCACCCTGCTTCTACCCATTATGGATGATGCCTTCATTTGTCATTGGGAGACTGAAAGCAAGCCTCCTCAGTCTGGCTTTGCCTGGCTCCAACCCCCTACACTCCCAATTAAAATAGAATATATGATCTGGGGTCTTGGATATTGAACAACAATCCACCATCTGGAGCATCTAAGCAATACTCCTGTAGAACTGAGGTTGAACCTAAATACCTTACTGCTAGCACCTCAGCGGCACTTCCCTGTGTTACCTGTTGACTTGGAGGCTTGCCTGCACAGCACACCACAACCACTGCCAACACAAGCACACAGTGATAAGGGACCCAAAGAACATTTCAACACTCCTAACACCATCACCAGTGATAAGCCAGTTGCTAGGGCCTCAAGAGTCCATTCACCCATCTGGTCCACTGCTACCAGAACCAACATCTGAGAAAGTCATACAGAGGCCCAAGAATCAGTTTGCCTGGAACTTCCAACACAAGAGCCAGCCTATGTCACTGTGGGGCATAAGGATGAACATGCATAGTCCACAACTGCTGCCACTGAAATCTGAAGACAGTCTTCAGTACAACTTCAACACAGCCTCCACTAATAACCACACTCTAACACACTCAAAAAAACCCCACATATTCCACTATTGTCATTTATAGTCAAAGAAATCATGCAGAGCCCTCACTACTGCATTCATCAAGAAGCAAGGCCAAAAGGCCCTTCCTAACCAACAATGTAGACACATCTTCAGGAAAACATTCACCTCAATCCATGAAAGTAAATTCAAAAATAGAAAGAAGTGACTGTTATACCAGGTATAGAAATACAACATAAAGAAACAGGAAACATGAAAAAGCAAGGAAATACAACTTTCTCCACTAAGAACAGAAATAATTCTTCAGCAACAGATCTTAACCAAAAAGAAATACTCGAGACTCCAGATAAAAAAAATTCAAAATATCAATTTTTAAAAAGCCCAAAGAAATGCAATAGAAATCTGAAAAACAATACAAACAACTCAGAAAAACAACTTAGGATATGAGTGAAAAATTTACCAAGGCAATAGATGTTAAAACAAACAAAACAAAATTCTGGAACATAAGAACTAATTGGAGAAAATACAAAGTACACTTGAAAGTTTCAACAATAGACTAGACCAAACATAAGAAAGAATTTCCAAACTTTAAAATAAGTCTTTTGAAACAATCTAGTCAAATAAAAATGAATAAAGTATTCAAGATGTTTGGGACAACATAAAGTGGCCAAATATTCAAATTATTGGTAACGCCAAGAGTGAAGGAGGATCAAAAGGTTTAGAAAACCTATTTAATGAAATAAAAGATGAAAACTTCCTCAGTCTAGCAAGAGATTTAGACATCCAGATACAGAAGGCGCAATGATCTACAAACAAATATCATAAAAAAGATCTTCATCATGGCATATTATAATCATACTGTATAAGTCAAAGCAAAAGAGTGAATTCTAAGAATAGTAAGGGAGAAGTATGTAGTCATCTATACAGTAAAACCCTTCAGACTAATAGCAAACTTCTTAGTCAAAGCCCTACATGCCAGAAAAGAATGATATGATACACACAAAGCACTGAAAGCACTGAAAGAAATAAACTGCTAGTTAAGAATAATATATTCAGCAAACTTAACCTTTAGCTTTGAATAGAGATAAACTGTAGAACAATAATATTAGGGGACTTCAATACCCCACTTTCAGCAACAGATACCTCACTTAGAAAATTAATAAACATTAAATTACAGTCCAAATGAACCTAACAGACATTTATAGAACATTTTATACAACAAATTTAGAACATTCTTTCTTTTTATCAGCACATGGAATATTCTTCAAAACAGACCATATATTAGGCCACAAAACAAGTGTCACCTCTTTTTAAAAACAAAAATTATATCACTTATCTTCTCAGACCATAGTGGAATTAAATTGGAAATCAATACCAAGAGAACTTTTGAAAATATAAATACATGGAAGTTAAACAACATGCTCCTGAATGACCATTCGGTCAATAAATAAATTAAGATTTAAAAAAATGGAAACAAACAAAAATGGAAACTCAATATACCAAAACTTCTGGGATACAGCAAAAGCAGTGTAAAGAGGAACGTTTATACTATTAAATACTCACATCAAAAAAGTAGAAAGATTACAAATTAAAAATTTTTTTTTGAGTTGGAGTCTCACTCTTGTCTCCCAGGCTGGAGTGCAGTGGCACGTTCATGGCTACCACAGCCTTAACTTACTGGGCTTAGGCAATCCTTCCACCTCAGTCTTCCAAGTAACTGGAACTACAGATGCACACCACTATGCCTGGCTATTTGTTGTGATTTATTGTAGAGACGAGGTCTTACCAAGTTACCCAGGTAGGTCACGATGCCCCTGGACTCAGGCAATCCTCTCATCTTGGCCTCCTAAAGTGCTGGGATTACAGACTGAGCCACTATGCTGGCCACAAATTAACAATTTAATGATGTGCCTCAAGGAACTAGAAAAGCAAGAACAAACCAAACATGAAATCAGCAAAAGAAAAGGAAAAATCAAAGCAAAACTAAATAAAATACAGACTACTAAACAAGATAAGAGATCAATAAAAAAAAAAGTTGGTTCTTCAAACAGGTAAACAAAATTGATAAACTACTCACTAAAATGACAAAGAGGAGAAAAAAATCTAAATAAATAAAATCAGAAATGAAAAGGGAGCAATAAAATTGTTAGGACAGAAAAATGGAAGAGCATCAGAGACTACTTTGATCATACTTATACACACAAACTAGAAAACCTAGAGGAAATGGATAAGTTCCTGGAAATTTATAATCTCCTAAGATTGAACCAGGAAGAAACAGAAAACCTGAACAAACCAATAACCAGTAACAAGATTGAATCAGTAGCAAAAAGTCTCCCAACAAAGAAAAGCCTATTACCAGATGAATTCAGAGTTGAATTAACCAAAAGTACAAAGAACAAAGAATAGCAATTCATCTGAAATTATTCCCAAAAAAATCAAAGAGGAGGGAATTCTACCTAACTCATCCTATGAGGTCAGTCACTTTGATACCAAAATCAGGTAAGGATACAACAAAAGAAGAAAACAACAGACCTTTGTCCAGTACAGTATAACATATTCAGTATCCAGAACACTATAACATAGATACAAAATTCTCAATAGAATATTAGCAATCTGAAACTAACAGCACATCAAAAAGATTATATACCAAGATCAAGTGGGTTTTATTTTAGGAATGTAAGGGTGATTCAACATACACAAATGAATAAATGAGATATATTACTTAACTAAATCAAGGACAAAACCTATGATCATCTCAATAGATGCAGAAAAAGCATTTAATAAAATTCAACATCTCTTCATGACAAAAACCCACAAGATACTAGGCATAGAAAAAAACATACCTCAAGGCCATGTACAACAAACCTGCAACTAACATCATACTGAATGGGGAAAAGTTAAAAACATTTTCTCTAAGAACTGGAACACATGAATGTACACTTTCACAACTCCTATTCATCACTGAAAGTCTTAACCAAGCAATCAGGCAAGACAAAGAATAAAAGTAATCCATACTGGAAAAGAGGAAGTCGAATTATCTCTGTTTGTTGATGATATGATCTTACACCTCAAAAAACCTAAAGATTCCACCAAAATACTATTAGATTTGACAAATAAGTTCACTAATGTTTCAGGACATAAAATCAATATACAAAAATCAGCAACACTTCTATTCACAAATAATGATCTGAGAAAAAGTCAAGAAGGTATGTTAACAAACCTACTATTTACCACTTCATATTTTAATAGAGATTGGTAATAGTAGTATTCCAGCTTAGGAGAAGGGAGCATAAGAAAAAGAGAGTAAATAATTTTTGAAGTGATAGGGTAGGTGGCTACTCTAACACCAAATTCGAGGCATAATTGTACAAGATCGGAGAAAAATTATGCACAATCTCTACATCAATATCTGCAAAATTTTGCTGAGAGAAATTTAAGATGTCATAAATATATATGAACGTAAAAAATTTAAAATAGTCAACACATTTTTGAAAAAAATAGTTGGAATTTGAACACTGCTGGATTTCAAAGCTTATAATAAAGCTACATCAATCAAGACAATGTAGTATAGATGTAAAGGTAGACAGATCAGTAGATAAAAGAGTGTACAGCAATAGATCTACACATGTATGGTCAATTGCTTTTCAAAAAAGGTGCCAAAGCAATTCAACAGGAAAATATCATCTTTTTAAAAATTATGCTAGAATCATTAGATAGCCCTATTCAAAAAATATGTACTTTAACCTTTTTCACACCATCTAAGAAAATTAACTCAAATGGGTCAGATAATAAAATTAAAAACTAAAACTATAAACTTCTAGAAAAATTCATAAGATTAAATCTTAGTCAATTGTGTTTTTGTAAGATGTCTTAAATATCATAATGCATGATGCATAAAATTTGAAATAATCCATTTGACTTCAAAATTCATTACTTTTGCTCTTCAAAAGACACTTATGAAAATAAAAATACAGGTAGGCTGGTAAACAATCTTTGCAAGTATACTTTGATAAATAAATAAAATCTAGAACACATTAATAACTCTCATAACTGAATGATAAGACAAGCCTCACTCCTACCACCCACCAAAAAATTTGCAAAAAATTTGTGTAAACTTTTTTCAACAAATAAGATATGGATGGGAAAGATGGACACGAAGATGTGTTCAACATCATTGATTAAGGAAATGCAAATTTAAATCTCTTATCTATGAAATGCAAATATTTCCACCTGTTTGTTTTTTAATTTTTTATAATCTTTAAAAAAAATTTTCAAGTTTTGCCATGCAAAGTTGATTTTCGGGCTAAATCTTTTATTGTATCACTTCTGTGTTTTGAATTGTAGTTTAAAAGTCACGTAGTTGTTTCAATACCATTTATCAAATGGTCTACTATTCCTCTTACTAGTTTAAATAGTAGTCTTTTTTTTTTTTTCAGTCAGAGTCTCACTCTTTCGAGTGCAATGGCACACTCGTGGCCATCTCAGCCTTGAACTGCTGAGCTCAGGTAATCCTTTTGCCTCAGTCTTCCAAGTAGCTAGAACTACAGATGCTTGCCACCATGCCCAGCTAGTTTTTTTGTGATTTATTGTAGAGATGCCATTTCACTAAGATGCCCAGGCTGGTCTTGAACCCCTGGGCTCAGGCAGTCCTCTCATTGTGGCCTCCCAAAGTGCTGGGATTACAGGCTGAGCCACGGTACCTTTTATAATCTCAATTCCTGTTCGTAAATGTTATGTGTTGTTACTTCTTATTCTGTTTCTTTAGTTTCTTTATATACTCATGCAAAAATACCTTACTCTTTTAATCATTAAAGCTTTACTATATGTTTTACTATCTTGTTGAACTAGTTTTCTATTTTTCCCTTCATTTTTATCATAAATATTTAATGAATGAATGCAAATATACCATGTTTTGAGAGAAAATTATAGGAGATTGATATATAAAACACATTTAAAGTATTGGTTAAAGGAGAGAGGACTCTTCTTCTAAACAAAAAAAAGGAGAGGGTTATGTAGCAAGAAATCCAGAAGTTCCATTACTGAGCATTTCAGTGAAATGAGAATTAAAATCAGTTTCTTAAAAAATGGAAAGCACAAATTGAATAGATAACTTAGAAGTAGTGAAAGGAAATGAGAGAAGGAACTTGGTTAAATAAAATATCTGAATTAGAAATTGCAGATTTTGAGAGATATCAGCTTTAGTTATTCTTCATTCACTTCCCTCTCCCATGTTCCCTGTCAACCAAAAAGCCTGGGCTGGCAGCAGAAATGATGGGTTGTTGGAACAACCATGAGCTCGGATATAATAAGGATAGTGGAGAAAGAGCAAGGATACTAAGGTTTCTGTGAAGACTTGTTGAAGCTATCAGCAGTGGGATGCTGACTATGTTGAGAAAGAAGGTCTAGAGGATGCTGACAGTTTGGAAGAAATGAAACAAATATGGGACCAGAAGTTGCTAGGAAGTTAAAAACCAAGGATCCTAGGAATGAGAGAGTAAGGAGGTCTGAGATTAAGAAGTTATGTTTTGAGAATGGACAAGAGATAATGATTTTAAGAATTTTGCAGATTAAGACAAGGACAAAAATCTAAGGAGCATTGTTTTGGCATCCTTATGCAA
This sequence comes from Carlito syrichta, assembly GCF_000164805.1. NCBI lineage: Eukaryota > Metazoa > Chordata > Mammalia > Primates > Tarsiidae > Carlito > Carlito syrichta. The sequence continues at coordinate 79,874 of NW_007190932.1, forward strand.
ATCAGTTGAGCATAAGTATAAATATTTACTTATAAACTCTTAATTTTATTTCATTAATCTTTGTCTATCCTTATGCCAGTATACCAATGCATTGGTTGCTATAGTCTGTAGCAAGTATTGAAATTAGAAAGAATCCTAAAGAATCCACACTATAACTATAAAAGATAGTAAACAAGCTAAACGATGTTATATGATAGAAAGTGAATATGTAAAACCCAATTGTATTTCCATACAATAGCAATGAACAATCTAAAAATAAAATTAGGAAAATATTTCCATTATTTATTTATCAAGAAGAATAAAATATTAAGGTACAAATTTAACAAAGTGTAAGACTTACACATTAAAAACAATAAAACAGTGTTGAAAGAAATTAAACAAGAAGTAAATAAGTGGAAGGCTATCCAATGTTCATGGATAAGAAAACTGAATATTGTTAAAGTGGTAGTGTTATCTCTACTTACACTGTTTTGACACAATCAGTACAAACACCAACACAGTTAAAGGAGCATTAGTCAGAATGAAGGTCATATATTTAAATGTAGATAAAATTATTGGAGTTGAGAAATTAAATAGTTGTAGTACTAAATGGAATGTAGTATAAGATAGGTCACCTATATGTATATAGAAATCTCTTAGGTCATGGCTGAATGCAGGATTAGGAAAGAGTTTAAGTTCCACCCTAATGTACTAAATTAGAGTTTCTCAAAGTGAGGTATCTAAATCCTTGTAGATTCTCAAGACAATTGCCAGGCATTCTGTGAGGAAAAAGCTAAATTCATAAGAATATAAAGGTGTTATTTGCTCCTTTAACTGTGTTGGTGTTTGTACTGATTGTGTCAAAACAGTGTAAGTAGAGATAACATCATACTTAATGTTGAGAAACTGAATGTTTTCCCATTAAAACTGGGAATAAGACAAGATGTCTATTTTCACCACTTCTATTCAACATTGTATTGAAGGTTCTAGTCAAAGCAATTAGGGAAGAAAGAGAACCAAAAGGAATCCGAATGGAAGGGAAGAAATAAAACCATCTCTATTTCCAAATGACCTGATCTAGTATATAGAGAACCCTAAAGAATCCACACTATAACTATAAAAAATAGTAAACATGCTAAACGATATTATATGATAGAAGGTGAATATGTAAAACTCAATTGTATTTCTATACAATAGCAATGAACAATCTAAAAATAAAATTAGGAAAATATTTCCATTGTTTATTCATCAAGAAGAATAAAATATTAAGGTACAAATTTAACAAAGTGTAAGACTTACACATTGAAAACAGTGTTGAAAGAAATTAAATAAGAAGTAAATAAGTGGAAGGATATCTGATGTTCATGGATAAGAAAACTTAATATTGTTTAAGTGGTAATATTTCACAAATAGTCCTTCAAATTTGATGCAGTGTCTATGGAGACGAGGCTGTTTTTTCTTTTGCATAAATTGATACAAGTAATCATCAAAATCAAATAGAAATGTATGAATAGCAAAAACAATCTTGAAAAGGAAAACCATAGTTGAGAGATTCATGCTTTCTAATTTCAATACTTGCTACAGACTATAGCAACCAATGCATTGGTGTACTGGCATAAGGATAGACAAAGATTAATGAAATAAAATTGAGAGTTTATAAGTAAACATTTATACTTATGCTCAACTGATTTGCATAAGGATGCCAAAACAATTCAACAGAGGAAAAATAGCTTTTTTAGCAAATAGTGTTTAAAAACCTAAATATCCACATGCAAAAGACTGCAGTCCTTGTCTCACACCATAAATAAAAATAAATTGAAAATAGACCAAAGACCTACATGTAAGAGCTAAAACTATAATTCTGAGAAGAAAACATAAAAACAAATCTTTATGTCCTTAGATAAACAATAGTTACTCAGGATAACAAAAGCTTAAGTGATAAAAGTAAAAATAGATCAATTGAACTTCATTAAAACTAAAAACTTTTGTGCCCCAATAATATCATCACAAAAGCAAAAAAGTATTCCACAAATAGGAAGAAAATATCTGCAAATCATTTATATGATGAGAATTTAGTGTTCAAAAAATATAAAGAACTCTTAGATTAGATTAAGATGCCAACAAGTAGCAACTAGAGTGTGTCTTTTCCACAGAGTAAACCAAAAACAGAGTTCCGCAGCACTCAGAAAGGAACAGGACCAGCAACACATCCCATGACTCACCAAAGAAGTGATAATATCCACAGAGTGCAAAGAAGAGAAAAATTGATAGACTCATTTGAATCACAGCACAAATAATAGGCAGTTTCCAGATGCAGCAAGGGAATTCAGGAGTTCTGTGTTCCTGTCACAGACTTGGAAGGCTCCCTGAGCTTCACAAAATTCATGGCAAACTGCCTTATTTACATCTATGTTCTGACAAAACTCAGGTGAAGTGGTCCAAGAAATAAAAGCCCAGAGTGGCTCCAGCAGCTATTTCCTGGGAACTACATACTTGCTCCTGGCTGCTTTCCAGCCAGCCTGGTAGGGAATGGGCCCTGAGGGCAAATTCTGCTGCAGCAGACAGTTTTTGGATGGGGCAGGCTTCTGCGAGAACACCTGAGGCCAATTGCACTTTGAACTTCTGAATGTGGAAGGCTAAAGTAGTGAGCTGGGTGGGGCTTACTGCCATAGCAACTTTTCACTCTCTTTGTAAACCTCTTGTGTAGCCTCTGCACAACACAAGCATCATTACCCCAGTGACTGGGGAATCCATTCCAGTCACAACTGGGGTAGCCAATTGTGCAAGTGGAGATTTTGAGTGCACCCACACTCGCTTTGAAGGCTCAAAACAGAGATATTGGGCAATCTCCTCAGCCCTACCCACTTCCTAGGATGGTTGGATACTTTCTGTGGGGCAACACAGGTCAAGCAGAAATCCCACAGCCACCATTGCAACTGGCTATCTCCTGCAAGCGTCCACTCCTGGCAACTGGCACAGCCCACTGCATCTGTTATAATACCTCAGCTTTGGGGGAAGTCTAATCCAAGACCCTAGCTAACACCAATATCCAAACCACCCTGGCCTTGAATCTGTGCAGGTACCCTCTATAGTACCACAATAGCTGGCAATCAAGAAACTTACCACACCAAGGCTATATATAACCAAGGACACTCTACAGCACTTATATCAGCCTCCTGCCAACCCCAAATAAGAACAAATAGTCTACCCAAATAAGAAGAAATCAGAAAAATAATTTTGACAATATGAAAATACAGAGTTCTTAAACACCTTTAAAATACCACACTAAGCCAGGCTCGGAGGCTCAGCCTGTAATCCTGCGCCTTTGGGAGACTGAGGTGAGTGGATTGCCTGAGCCCGCGGGTTCGAGACCCGCCTGGGCAGCGAGACCTCATCTCTACAATAAATCAAAAAATCAGCTGGGCGTGGTAGCACATGCCTGTAATTCCTGCTACTTGGAAGGCTGAGGCAGAAGGATCGCCGGAGTCCAGCAGGTCAAGGCTGTGGCGGCCGGGAGCTGCCACTGCACTCCAGTCTGGGCGACAGAGTGAGACTCCAACTCAAAATAAATAAATAAATAAATAAAAATAAAATACCATACTAATTCTTCAGCAATGGACTCTAACCAAAATGAAATCTTTGAAATGTCAGAGATAGAATTCAAAAGGTTGATATAAAATTGCTCAATGAGATTCAGGAGAAAGTTGAAAACCAACATAAAGAAATTTTTAAAAACTATTCAAGAGAGAATGAAAACAATCTCTGAAGAGATAGACATACAAACAAACAAAAAGAAACAAACACACAAACAAAAACAAAAAAAACTGAACCTCTAGAAATGAAAGATTCACTTAGAGAAGTAAAAAATGCAGTGGAAAATTTTAACAATAGACTAGGACAGGCAGAAGAAAGAATCTCAGAACTTGAAGACAAGGCTTTTGAATTGACCCAATCAGAAAACAATAAAGGAAAGAGAATCAAGAGAATGGAACTAAGTCTCCAAGAAATGAGATATTATGTAGTACATACAAACCTGAGAATCATGGGTGTTCTTGAGGAAGAAGATAAAACAGCAGGTTTGGAAAACCTATTTGAGGCAATAATGGAGGAAAACTTCTATGGCCTTGCCAGAGCTTTAAACATTCAGGTACTAGAAGCCCAAGGAACCCCCAAAAGATTCCTCACAAAAGACCACACTCAAGGCATATAATCATTAGGTTACACAAAGTTAATGTGAAGTAAAAAATTTAAGAGCAATAAGACAAAAGCATTAAATAACTTACAAAGATACCTGTCAGAGTAACAGCAGACTTATTAGCAGAAATCTTACAATTCAGAAGGAATTGGAGCCCTATCTTTAATCTCTTTGAACAAAATAACAGTCAGCCAAGGATTTTGTATCCTGCAAAACTTTCATAAATAAAGAAGAAATGAAGTCTTTCTCAGACAAGGAAATACTGAATGAATTTGTCACCACTAGACTGACTCTGTAAGAAATTCTCCCAGGAATTCTAAATATTGAAACAAAAGGTCAAAATACACCAAAAGGAAAACATTTGAAATCATAAAGCATTCAGGGGTTATAGAACACCAACACAATAGGAAAAAAAAAAAAAAAAAGCCAGGTAACAACCAGCATAATGAATAGAATAGTACCCCATATTATTATTAGCACTAAATTCTAGAAGAAAACCTAGGAAAAATTCTTCTGGACATCAGCCTAGGTAAAGAATTAATGACTAAAACTCTAAAAGCACATGCAGCAAAAACAAAAATAGTGGGGTTTAATTAAACTAAAAAGCTTCAGCACAGCAAAAGAAATAATCAACAGAGCAAATAGGCAACCTATGGAATGGAAGAAGATACTTGCAAAGTATACATGTGACAAAGGACTAATGTCCAGAATCTACAAAGAATTCAAACACATCAGCAAGCAAAAAACAATGACCTCATTAAAAAGTGAGCAGGGCAACCCCTTCCAGTCCCCTCCCACTGTGGGAGTTTTTCTGACCTCTCAATAAATCCTGCTTTCAAAAAAAAAAAAAGTGAGCAAATAACAAGGACAGACATCTCTCAAAAGAAGATATACAAATGGTCAACTAGCATATGAAAAAATGCTCAACATCATTCATCATCAGGAAAATGCAAATTAAAAGCACAATGTGATATTAACTTATACCATTCAGAATGGCCATTGTTAAAAGATCAAAAAGCAATAGATGCTGGCATGATGCGGTAAAAAGAGAACATTTATACATTGTTGGTGGGAGTGTAAATTAGTATAGCCTCTATGGAAATCAGCATGGAGATTTCTCAAAGAACTAAAAGTTGATCTATCATTTGACACAACAATTCATTGCTACATATCTATTCAAAGGAACAGAAATAATTATACAACAAAAACACTTGCACTCGCATGTTCATCACAGCACAATCACAAAGATGTGGAATCAACCTAAATGTCCATCAACTGTCAGTGGATGACGAAAATGTGGTACACATATACTATGAAATACTATTTAGCTATCAAAAAGAATGAAACAATGTCTTTTACAGTAGCTTGGATGGAATTGGAGAACATCACCTAAGTGAATTAGTGCAGAATAAAAAAACAAACACCACATATTCTCACTCATAAGTGGCAGCTAAACTAAGATTCTGTAAAGGTATAGAGCATAATATATTAGCCATTGGATACTCAGAAGGGGAAGATGAGAATGGGTGGAGGGATGAAAAATCTATCCCAGTGGTCTCCAACATCTTTGGCATCAAGAACCAGTTTTGTAGAAAATGATTTTTTTCATGAACAAGAGGTGGGGAAGGATGCTTTGAGATGATTCAAGCACATACCGTTTATTGTGTGATTTATTTCTATTATTATTACATTGTAATATGTAATGAAAATATTATACAACTCACCATAAAGAAAAAAGAGATGCAAATGGAAGTAGTAAATAAAATAATGGGCAGGCCATGTGTGATGAAAATAAGTGTTGGATTCTGATTTAAAGCCTGCTTACCATTCACTGATAGGGTTTTGATAAAAGTCTGCAAGCAATTGACTTATTATGATCTGTGTGCAGTCAAACCTCACTGCTATTGTTAATCTGTATTTTTAGCCACTCCCCAGAGCTAGCAATATCACCTCAGCACCTGCTTAGACCATCAGGTATTAGATTCTAACAAAAAGTGTGAAACTCAGGTCCCGCACATTTACGATTCACAAAAGGGCTCATTCTCCTGTGAGAATCTAATGCTGCTAATGATCTGACAGAAGATGGAACTCTGGTGGTAATGCAAGCTAAGGGAAGTGGCTATAAATACTGATGAAGCTTCATTGGCTCGCCTGCTGCTTACTTCCTGCTGTGCATCCCTGTTCCTAACAGGTGGCCCAGGGGTTGGGGACCCCTGATCTATTGGATATAATGTGCACAGGTAGGTGTGATTGATACACTTAAAGCCCAGACTTCTTCACCACTATATAGTTCTTCCACGTAACCCCAAACTATTTTTACTCCAAAGCTATTGAATTAAAGAAAACAAAAAAGAAAACTTGCAACCCAATAATTCAAAGACAACACAATTAAAATTTGGGCAAAAAAATCCTAGTAGACATTTTTCCAAGAAAGATATATAAATGGTCACTAATCACATGAAAAGATGTCCCACATTAGGGAAGTGCAAATCAAAACCACAATGAAATATCACTTGACAACCTCTAAGAGGGATATAATAAAAAGACAGTTAATGAGAAGTATTAGAAATAAATTTTATGCTGTATACATTGCTGATAGAAGTGTAAAATTCTGTAACTGTTTTGGAACAGTCTAGTAATTCCTCAAATGATTAAAAAAGAGTTACAATTTTCCTTCTAAGTATATATCCAATAAAAATAAAAACATGTTCAAACAAAAACTTATACATGAACGTTTTTGGCAACATTATTCATAATAGCTAGAAAGTAGAAACATTCTAAATTTTCACCAGTTGATGAATGGATATACAAAACATCATATAACTATACAATGGAATATTATTTAGCAATAAAAAATTGTTTGGCAATAATGCTTTCTACAACACGGATGAATCCTGAAAATATTATGTTAAGTGAAAGAAGCTGGAAACAAAAAATTACCTATACATATTGTATGATTCAACTTATATGAAATATCCAGAACAGGTGAATCCACAGAAAAAGTAGAATAATAATTTCCAGTGCCTGGAAGGGAGGGGTAGTGGGGAGTAACTGCTATTGGTGTGAGGCTTCTTTGGGGGTGATTAAATTTCCTAGAATTTAGGAGTGATTATGACTGCACACATTGTGAATATACCAAAAAGCCCTGAACTGTACACTTTAAAAAAGTCAACTTTATGGAATGTAAATTACAACTCAATTAAGTTGTTATTATTAAAAAAAAAAAAAAAAAGCAGTGTTGGGTATGACTGCTAGAACCTTAGCACAAATCAAGGCAGTGGTACTAAACTCTGTACTTGTAGTCATCGTATTCTCTATGCTACTCACCCACACAGGAGAAAAAAAGCAAATCAGTTTCACCTAAGAATGTTTTTGGTGAAGCACTAAAAATTATTTTTATTAAACCCTATCCCTGAGTACACATCTTTTAAATATTCTTTTTGACAAAATGGGAAATATGCATAATGTGCTTTCCTGAATAGTGAAGTGTGATGGTTGTCGCTAAGAAATGTTCTCTTGAGATTGAGCTGAAAGCTGAACTAGCTACTTTTTCATGGAAGATAAGTTTTACTTAAAAAAAAATAAAAAAAGATTGACAGACAAACTATGGTTGTTCAGATTTCAATATTGGTAGACATTTTCTAAAATATTAATGAAGTGAATCTGTCAATTCAATAAAAAGAACTGATAGCATTTGTTGTCAGTGATAAAGTTTGAGAGTTCAAGTGAAAATTAGAATGTGGAAACTTGTATCCTCCACTGTAAACTTAAAGGCTGCCCAATACTTAAGTACTTTCATGATGACATTGGTGGCGATAATAATGAATGCAGTATTTGATTATGTAAGATGAAATGTATCATTGAAAAATTCACATATGTCATTAGACTAATATTTTCCAAACACCTCTTGTGGAATGTTTAAAAATTTTGTATTCATTAAAATTCCATTCAAAATGCAAGAAAGAACAGCATATTTCTGTATTTGAACGAAACAGAGCATAAGACGTGGTTTCAAACAGTACATTGTCACTAACCTTTCAGAAACTACCTTTGTCAATTTGGGTAAGGGATCAAAGAAAAACTTTAGAATTACTTAGAAGAGCTATTCAAATGCTCCACCATTTTCCAACACTTACTAATGTGGAACCAGATCTTTTTCCCTACACGTCAACCTAAATGACATTGGTGCCAGGGATTAGATAAAGATGCAGATTTGGAATTCTGTTTTATATTAAGAAACAATAAAGGGATTTGCAAAACTATAAATATTATCATTCTTCTTACTTTTTTTCTGGAAAATATATTTTCTTTTCAAAATTTGTTATGCAAGCATGTTTTGAGTTTATGTTTTTTAAATTAATTGAGAATCTGAAAATGTCAGTTATAATTTTAAATACAGTAAATATCAATAGATATAATCATTTAAGAATCTCTTTTGAATTCTCAATAATTCTTAAGAGTCTGAAGGGATCCTAAAGTCATTAAGTTTGAAAACCAGTGGTCTGGATAATATAAAGGAAGGTTCAAGAGTTTAAAAAAAGAGAAGAAATTTTTAATATAATTGGATACTTTGAGCATCAAAAAAGAGTTTATGCATCAGAGTTAGAAAAATAATTGTATTTAACAAACAATTCACAATTCTTATAATATACCAGGCACTATTCTGAGTTTTACTAATATTAACTCATTTAATCCTCTACACAATTTTATGAAGTAGGTATTATTATCATCTTCTTTTTATACATAAGGATACTGAAACAGTGAGAGTTTAAGTAAGCTCCCCAAAATCATACAGCCAGTAAGTATTTGACTTTAATATTTGTGTCATCTCATTTGAAAGTCGCAGGATATGACTACAAAAATGTTAACAACACTGTCAGGTGCTATAGGACACAGCTATTGTCTTTATGTGCCTCCTATGTATTCAGAACCATTCTGGGCATTTGTCACACTTTATCTCGTTAATCTACAAAATACTTAGCAAAACTGATATTTTACTTCTCATTTTGCAAATAAGAAAATTGAGACTTAGAGACATTCATATAGCTTGCTGAAAGTAACGGCTATTTAAGCACCAGATTACCTAATTGAGGCTTCAGTACTCTGTTTAATTTCTAAACCATATCTTAGCATTTTCCTTTATAACTCTAAAGATAGTTATTTCCAGTGTTTTACCAGAAAATACCTTTAAAATATACCAAATCTCAACACACAGGTATTTTAAAGACCCTTAATTACCAGGAAATCACAACTATTATATATAAGTAAATGATTATCTATGACCCATGTAAAAGAAAAGAAGTATCTATCTATCTATCTAACTAGCTAGCTATCTGTCTACATATCTCTGCATATGTAAAAAAAATAAACTTAGAATGCATATATTTTTGGCAAAATTTAGAATTGGGACTTCTATAGATGTGTATATGTAGAGTTAAATATATAAAATATAATATCACATAATATATGTATAATATGTAGTATATAATATATATATATATAATTAAAGCTGGAAGGGAATACCAAAATATGAACTTTTATAATAGTAATAGATAACATTTCTGATATCTTCAAATGTTTTCTAAGATTTATCAATAATGCTAATAATAATGAGTCATTCTTTGCTACAGAAATAGATGAGCATAAAACTCCAAAGCTATTGGAAAGAGTTTTAGAGTTATAATTATCTTATTTTTATAACAGTTGGATTAACTTTTTCTTCTCTCGAAATGAGCTATAGATAATATCAAGTTTTATAATTGTTAACTTTTATTTTTCACTAGTGCTGTAAACTGAGCACTTAATATAACATAGTTTTTATCTTCTTTTACCCTCTTGTTTTTCTGACTGTAATGCATTCATTTGGCTTCAGTTTTAGTGATTTTTCCTATTCCCTAAAAGTAACAATTACCTAAAAGCTTAGTTATGTAGAAAGGAGAAAAAATAAGATAAAAGCAAATTTCTACATAAGGTTCATTTTTGGAATACCCTTTATAAAAATAGTACATTAGTCATTTCAAAATTTCTTTTATTTACTAGTTTAGAATCATCACTTGTAATATTCAAGATTTTAATGCAGACCTCTGTTTTATCTACCATGTGACTACCATTTCATATCATTTGAACATTAGAAGACATTCGACATACTGAGGCCAACCTTCATTACCAATAAATCAGAGTTTCTCATTAAGAGCTAATGAGCTCTTATATTGATCCTCTGATTATTATATCTGTTCCATTTGAGAAGGAAAACACGTTATCTCTTTTTAATTCTCTTTCACAAACCTACCTTTCAGGGCACTGCAGTTTCAATTTTGTTTCCTTTTACTCTCTGATGAGAGAAAGAGTCAGCATTATATTTTAGGTTAAATCCCTGCTCTACCATTTATTACTCAGGTAGTAAATAAAATAAAATAAAAAGACAATTCAGAAATCAATAATAGTGCCTGGAAAGGATTTATGGTAAAGAGATGTTTAAACAGACAATAAAAGCGTGTTAACATATACAAAACAACAACAGCAAAAGACAATGAAAAGACCTGAAGGTAAAGTTAAGAAAATATTTTAGAAAATAGAAGGAAAATAGTAAAAACAAGATCAGATAATCAGACAATTTCAGGAGTTTCACCTCTAACAAAAAAGAGTTTCAGAGACAGCAGAAAAAAATGAAAGAGAAGACATTGTTAAAGAAACATTAGAAGAAAATGTCCCAAGAGTGAAAACTCTAGTTTCCAAAGCATCTCTAACAATTAGGAACTTTGTTGAATAGAATTAGCCAAAGCCAAGTCACTTATCACTAGTGTCTCTGTTTTCTAATTTCAAACATTTTGTTGTTAATTTGACATCTGTAGTCATTTTAATCTATTTTTATAGGATGTTTTTATGTGAGTCTAAAATAATGGTTGTGTCTATTCCTTCTTATTAAATTGGAATTCTCTTGGTTATTATTACTTTAAAAAATCTCCTTAACTCTGGTAACAGAGCACTAGATCCATAATAAGAACCCATGGATATGCTTGTTGAATGTGTGGACAATTTTTTTTTAAATGAGCAAGAATATCAAAATCTGACCAGATCACATGCTGTGTCTACTTCTGCAAAGTTATTCATTGTGAATATTATGGATTTGGGCATATTATTTCTTATTACTCAGACTTAGACTCCTCGTGTATATAATAATATTGTTAATGAATTACAAGATATTACTTGAAAGTAAATGAAATCATATTCACAATTTACCCATCATAGTCCTGAAAGTTGGCAGGTATTAAGAAATGCTATTAATCATCCTCCTACCCCCTCTTTTGGGCCCATAGCACAGTATCACTGTGCACATGAGCAAGATCTTTCTTGAGTTTCTACCCAATAATTAATTCAAAGCCTGCTTTTAATTTAGTTATTTATAACTTCAACCTTTCCATGGGACTCCAAACAACTTTTTCAATGTATAAAATGTAACTTTTATTGAGAAAAATATCTACTCAGTTCACATGTCACATGAAATTGTTCAGACACTTTACCCATCAAGAAAATATTTTAAAAATAGATGCATTTTCAAGTCTGTGCAAGTTAAACTGTGAAGTTTTAGCAATTTATTTCCTTTCAATAACCATACTCTACCTGTTTATTTCCTTGAGGATAAGAATTTAAAACCAACAAAAACCTTTCCATGCATTCTTTCTCAGTCAGAAAGTAATTGAGTTTTGCTTGGTTTTCAATAAATTATTTCAGTAAATATTGAATCTGAGGGGAGTTATAAAACAATTTTTAAAAGTAATAATTCAGACCTTAAATAATTATTAAAATGAAAACACAAAAGACATGAAATGCATTCTGGTTATTTGGTTATGCACTTTTCATTGTGTTCTGAATCCTGGAATATTTCTGTTATCACTAGGAGAAATAAGACTGCAAGCTCATTCTAATATTTAGGTGAACATAAGGAACATAAGGTACAAATAGTGAACAACAGGAAATATAAGATTGTAGCTCTGGTATATATTCTTGAATAACTATATTTAACCAGTTAATTTAGGTATAATGATTTTTTAAAAGTTTTTAAAATAAAATAATAACTATTTGTCCCTATCTTCAAAAGATTTATACTTAATAACTAATATAATGACTTAAAGTTTCTTTTTTTTACAGTAAGGAAAGTGCTCAATGAACAGAAAGGAAAAGGAGCACCATCTGGGTTCACAGTTGCTAAAAGATACATTTAAAAAATTTTTGTTTGGTATGAAACATCTGCAATCTTACATTCTGATTTATACATGGGAAATTTCCAGAAGACAAAAAGAGTTGAGACAGGACTAGGTCCACAACTATCCTAAGAAATAAGATTAAAAGGTTACCTATCCCAAATTATCTTTATTATTGTACTATCTAAAATGTTCACATTAGACAGTCAATCTTTTGACTAAGCAATATTTTTTTATCTTTGTCTTTCTAAGTAAAAGGAGCCTTAGGCATTTGCAAATATATTAGTGAGACTGTTTATCAAATCATTGCCCTTGCTTTCAAAAAGAAAGTCCTCAATAGTACAGTACTCAGACACATGAAGTATGAGTATAGGATAATAAGCGAATATAAAATGGGACAGAGGAAAGACAATAAAATAATAATTTAGGAACACAAGAGATAGAATGGGTGGGCATTTGTTTTGTAATTTTTGCTTAGACTTATCCCAGGAAATAACACTCATGTGTTGCTGGGAAAAACGATATTCTTGAAGTGTTTCTAGGAGTCTCTGCCTTCTGCCAGTTCTGACTCTTGTAGAAATAAAGCACATTTCTTTTGGAATGAAAGAATAAAGTAAGTGACATTTCTGTTAGGAACTTAATCATGGGGATTAGCAGATATTCCCAATGAGCAGACTAAATCAATGAAGCAAGCCACCTTTAGGCAGTTTCCATAAATCTGTTTCATATATCCTATTACAAATCTGCTTTGTCTAAGGAATAACAATTACCATAATAGTTGTGGTAACATATCCATTACTCTGTGTTTTTAATATGCATTATCTCATTTAATACTTGCAGCACCTTGAGCTAACATGTGACATTCTCATAGCAGCTCTATGAGTAGGTAATATCTTTATCTCCTATTTTAACAGATAAGGAAACTAAGTCTAAATGAGTTGCAGTGCTTGGTTACACAGCTAATAAACGCACAAGCCAGTATTGAAACCTATTTGTGTCTGTTTCGAGATCCTGGTCTCTCAAAAATCTTATTCTATGTATACTTTCATCTTCTAAAAAAAAAAAAAAACTAGAAAAATGCAAGAAACTTAAGTTATCATTATCCTGAGAAGACTGTTTTGGTAATGAAGGCTATGAGATGTTAGTTTAGATTCCCAAAAAAGTGTGTTAACTCTTTTCTTAAAATACTAAAAACAGGCTGGGTGATCAATATTAATTATAGTAGCTGACATTAATGAATATCAATTATGTTTTGGACACTGTGCAAAGCATTTTCACATACAAACACAAGAGACAGATTATGTTATCTACATTTTAGCAATTAGGAAACAAATTCAGAGAAGTCAAATCCTCATTCAACAAAAGATGGAGCCAGAATTTAAGCCTGAATTGTTTTGAAATGAAAGTTACCCTTTTTCCATGTTGCCACATTACCACCGAAAGGCATACATTGTTCAAAATCACCTGTACAGAACATCTTTGAAGAAAACTTGAATTAAAGAGAGTATCAAGTTATCCTTGAATAGGAAGACTCAATATAGTAAGGATGCCAATTCTCCCTAAATTAGGCTCTAAATTTAATGAAATACAATCAATATTTCAACGGGAGGGCAGAAATAGGTCAAAGAGGTGACAGCTGTAGGGGAGCAGTTTTCAGCTCAATATAAGAAAGCATCTTCTATGAGTTAGAATTCTCCTGAAATGGAACAGAATTGTGTGATAGTCAACCTTCAGTCACCGTAAGAATTACAGTGGAGGATAAATTGACTACTTGTTGTGGGATGCTCAAACAACATAGAAAACTATCACTTTCTATGAGCCCATTTTCTGGGCACTGAATTATCCGTTTTCTCATTGAATTTTCATACTTGCCTTATTTTATAGACACACAATATGGTTAATAGAAGTATCAGCCCAGATTGTGCCATCGTATGAACATGGGCTTGAATCTCATCTGCCCTGTACAAGCTGCAAAATTGTGGGAAACATCTTCAAATCCCTAGGTGTCAATTTCTTAGTCTGTAAAATGGGCATAGTAGGCCCCACCTCACTGTGTTCTTGTAGGATTAGATATAATGATATTGGGAGAACATTAGCACATCACTGGCCATGTGTTAAATTTTAATGTGTAAGTTATTATTTATATAGAGGACTAAAAATTGGATGAGTTAAGTGATGTGCTTCAGGAAACAGCAAATATTCAATTGAATTATGTAATCTTTAAATTCTAACTTCCAGATATAATATTAAAATTTTATGGTAATGTTATATAAAGAAATCAGTAAGCCGCTATGTAAATTAATGTATCACCTAACCATGCATTATCAGCTTAGTTTCATGATACAGATTTAAGAGAACTAATTCAGAATTTTAAAAAACTGATACACGAAAGGAAACAAAAAAACAAGAAACTCATAAAACCAGGCAACTCATCAGGCGACTGACCTATTTAAGATCTGAGTTCCCTAAGGGAATGGAGAAATATATTTTTTTAAGAGGAAGAAGCATTTCTTAAACATCAATGCTTCCGATGAGTGTTAAGGGAGTTTCTTTTTCTCCTTTGCTTCTAGGTTATCGAATGATTAGAAAACTTAGAAATCTCTCTATAAATGCAGACCAGGAGACAAATCACTGTTTCTTCACTGGGAATGCTTTGGAAGCAGGGCTACTAAAAGAAGGTTGAAAAACAGTCTGGTCTGAAGAGATTGGTTTTAACCACATTGTAAAACAAGTAATATTCAATGTCTTATAACCAAGTTAAGATACCCCAGTGGAAGACCTTTCTAGGACCCTTAATGTTTAGTGAGCATTATTGAACTTTCATTTTTTATGGTTTTTCTTCATTGAAACTGGATATATGTATGTTTTATTTAACACAGATTGAAACTGATATATAACCTGAGAGACTCGTAAGCTGAGTGAGAAAGGGTGATATTACCTGTCTTCATCCAATAAGAAGGAAATAAAGGAAAGATATTAACAACTAAATTGCCTGAAGGGGAGTTATGTCTGAAGGACCAAACTGTGACAATTTCCTTAGTATGAACAATTTTCTGGGCAAAAAAGCAAAGAATAGGCATGACGAGGACAAAGACTAAAGGCAATTGCAAACTAATTTTTTTAACAGCCAAAACTAGCTCACCCATTTATTTGACTGAGAACATTGAGAAGGACAACAAAATTAAACAATCTTTAATAAAACTCCTATAGAAAGCTCAGTTACAGGGCAAAACTTCAGCTCTCTTTCTGTCACTGAGGATTAAGAGCTCCTGATATAATTTGGAGAATCAGCAGTAGTTTTGCTGACTGTTGCCCACCCTCAGCAAGAGCGTCCACTTATACATTCAACCTGCAGCTCCTGTTGCATACATCATCTGCCCCTCAGCACCCTAAATGTATGGTACCTCATCAAATGACTTAAAGATGTCCATGTGGTGTGAAGCCATTGAAATCTGATAGAATATCCTTGAAAAAACACATTATTAAAAGTTTAATGAATATAGTAAGAACAGCTGGCATTTTACTAAAATACCGGATTTTAGGTCTGGAGTTTATTCCATAAATAGGTTCCTTTTCATCTGCCTGCTTTCTTGGATATATTTGCTCAAGTATTATTCTCTAAGAAGTGGAAACTCATTAATTCTTCTGTTAGTATTTCTCCCCATGATGGCATCATTCCAGCAAGTTAAATTTTGACAAGTACTAAGGATACAATCAGATAGTGATTAGTAGACTATGACTACCAACAGATAACCAAATAAGATTTTTTTCCAAAGTGTATCAGGCACAGCAGTGATTTGCCAACTGCTAATTCTTCTTTTTAAAAGAACTTTATTGAGATAAAACATGACACATAAAAAAAACTGTACATAATTAAGATGTAAAATTTGATAAGTTTTGACATCCTAGAAACCATCTTCATATTCAAGATAGGGAACATATTCATCCTTCTCAAATATTTCCTCTTGATCAGTTGTAATTCTTCCCTTCTCCTTTTCATCTCTACTGCCCTCAAACCTGTCCTGTCTTCATCAAGCCACTGAGCTAATTTTTGTTACTATAGACTAGTTTGCACTTTCTAGAGTTTCAAATAAACAGAATCATATAGTATGGACTCTTACTAGTCTGACTTCTTTTGCTCAGCATAATTATTTTGATATTCAAGCATGTTGTTGCATGTATCAACAGTTCTTTCCTGTTTATTGCTGAGTAGCGTTTTATTACTTGAGAATACCAGAATTATTTTCTCCATTCACCTGTTGAAAAACATTTTAGTTTTTGTTTTATTCATTTTGGGCTATGGCAAATAAAGTTGCTATGTATATTTATGTACATGTCTTTCTTTGTCCATTTAAGCTGCAATAACAAATCACTATACACTGGGTAGCTTATAAACAAAATAAATTTATTTTTCACAATTCTGGAGGCTGGGAAGTCCAAGATCAAGGTACAGGCAGATGTGGTGTCTAGTGAGGACCCATTTCTTTGTGTATAGACAGTATCTTCTTACTGTGTCCTTGCATGGGGAAGGAGGCAAAACAGCTCTCTTTAGTCTATTTTATGAGGGCACTAATCCCATAATTTCCCCAAGGGCAGAACCCTCATGATCTGATCACCTCTTCAAAGGCACCACATCTCAACACCATCACATTGATTAGGTTTCAACATATGACATTTGGGAGACACAAACTTTCAGACCATAATAATATCCTTGTTTTGCTTTCTGTCTCTTAGTTTGACAACTAGAAGTACAATGTACAGATGTTATAATATCATCGATATATGTTTCTTTTTTTTAAAGAAACTAACAAACTGATATACAAAGTGGTTGGTTGTACCAGCAGTGTATGAGTGCTCTAGTTGCTCCATATTCTGGGTAACACTTGGTATAATCAGGCTTTTAAATTTTAGCCATACTAACAAATGTACAGTGGCATATGGTTGTAGTTTTATTTTATATTTTCTTTTTAAATTTATTTATTTAATCAATTATTATTATTTTTCCTTATAGAGATAGATTCTCTCTCTGTTTCCTAGACTGGAGTGCAGTGGCAAATCAACCTTAATCTCCTGACCTTGAGTTATCCTCTTGCCTCAACCTTCTATGTAGCTAGGACTATGGGTGTATGCTACAATTCTAATTTTCTTTTTTTGTAGTGGTGGGGTCGCTTTATGTTGCTGAGGCTGATCTTAAACTCCTGGCATCAAGCAAATCTCCCACCTTAGCCTCCCAAAGTGTTGGGATTACAGGTGTGAGACACTGTGTCTGGCCTATGTTTTTTTAATGACTTATGTTGAACAATTTTTCATGTACTTATTGACAATTCATATATCTTCTTTGGTGAAATATCATTTCAAATCTTTAGTTCATTTTAAAAATTTGATAGCTTGTCTCCATATTACTGGATTTTGGGAATCTCTATATACTCTATGTACAGATCCTTTCTCACAATATATGATTTGTTTTTTAAAAAAAAAATATTTTAAAGATGTGGGGTACAATTCAGGGTTAAGTATACGAATGTTCATTATGCAGGAAACCCTTGTTGATGAGGTACACCCCCCACCCTTCCCTGGCAGAATCTCACTACTGGCAATTGACCCCTGCCCCTGGCAATTTCCCACTATTGAAAATCCTTTTCTTATAGTATTAAGATAATTGTTCAATGTCCACTTATGAGTGAGAACATGTGATACTCAGTTCTCTATTTCTGTGATAAATCATTCAGTATTATAGAGTCTAAGTCCATCCAAGTTGCTGTGAAGTTCATAATTTTGTCCTTTATGGCTGCTTAATATTCCGTTGTACATATGTTCCACATTTTTTTAATCCAGTCCTCTTTCAATGGGCAGCACGGTTGGTTCCATGTTCTTGCTATTGTGAACAATGCTACAACAAGCATGCATGTGCAGGTATCTTTTTCATAGATTGATTTGAGTTCCTCTGGGTATATTCCCAGTAGGGGGATTGCGGGGTTGTATGGAAGGTTGATTTTTAGGCCTTTTAGGAATTCCCAAACTATTTTCCACAGAGGTTGTATTAGTTTACACTCTCACCAAAAGTATAGAAATGCCCCCTTTTCCCCGCATCCTCTCCAACATCTGTTGTTTTTTGAGTTACCGATGAAGGTCATCCTGATGGAGTTAGGTCGTATCTCAGTGTGGTTTCAGTTTGCATTTCTTTGATGACTAGTGAGGTTGCACATTTTTCATATATCTGTTGGCTGCTTGTATGTCTTCTTTTGAGAAGTGCCTATCCATATATTTTGCCCACTTTGTAATGGAGCTGTTTGCTTTTTTCTTTTTGGCACATTTGAGTTCCTTGTAGACCCTAGATGTTAGGCCTTTGTCAGATATACAGTTGGCATATATTATTTCTCAGTCCGTGGGCTCTCTCCCTGCTATCTTGATGGTTTCTTTGGCTTTGCAGATGCTTGTCAGTTTGATGAAGTCCCACTTGTCTATCTTATCTCATATGGCATGGGCACTTGGGGTTTTGATCAGGAATTGGTTGCCAATTCTATTCTCCATAAGAGAATATCCTGCATTTTCTAAGGTTCTTATAGTTTGAGGTTTTACGTTTAGGACTTTGATCCATTTAGGGTTGATTTTTGTGTATGGTGATAGGTAGTGATCTTGTTTTAATCTTCTGCAGGTGGTCAACCAGTTTTCCCAGCAGGATTTACTGAATAGGTTCTTGTCTCCCTAGTGGTAGGTGGTGGAGGCTTTGTCGAAGATGAGTTGGTTGAGAAATTGAGGTTTTGCTTCTGCAATCTCTATTCTGTTCCATTGATCTATATGCCTGTTTTTGTTCCAATACTAAGCTGTTTTGATTATTGTAGCTTTATGATAAAGTTTAAAGTCTGGAAGTGTGATACCTCTCACTCTGTTTTTTTGTTGAGGATTGTTTTAGCTATTTGTTTATGTTTCCATATGAATTCCTGTGTTGTCATTTCCAGGTCTGAGAAGAATGCTGCTGGTACTTTAATGGGTATTACATAAAATCTATAGATTGCCTTGGGTAGAATGAACATCTTAACAATGTTGATTCTTCCAATTCCTGAGCATGGAATATTTTTCCATTTGTGTCATCTTTGATTTCTTTGAGCAGTGTTTTGTAGTTTTCATATATTCCCAGAAGGGGATTGCTGGGTTGTATGGAAGGTAGATTTTCAGATTTTTTAGAAAATGCCACACTGTTTTCCACAGAGGTTGTACTAGTTACATTCCCAACAACAATGTAAAAGTGTACTCTTTTCCCCACATCCTCTCCAGCATCTGTTGTTTTTTGAGTTATTGATGATGACCATCCTGACTGGAGCTAAGTAGTATCTCAGTGTGGTTTTAATTAGCATTTCTTTGGTGATTAGTGAGGCTGAACACTTTTTTATGAATCTGTTGGTTGCTCATATGTCTTCTTCTAAGCTGTGTCTATTCATATCTTTTGCCCATTTTAATAGGTTTTTTTGGTTTTTTTCCTTGTGGCATGTCTGAGTTCCTTGTAGATCCTAGATGTCAGATATACAATTGAAAAATATTTTTTTCCCCATTCTGTGGGCTGTCTCCCCACTCTCTTGATGGTTTCGTTTGCTTTGCAGAAGCTTTTCAGTTTGATGCGGTCCCCCTTGTCTATCTTATCTTTTATGACATTCACTTTTGGAGAGTTGGTCAGTAGGTTGCCTATTCCAATTTCTGTAAGAGTGTTTCCCACGTATTATTCTAGGATTTTTATAGTTTGCAGTTTAAATTTAGATCTTTGATACATTTAGAGCTGATTTTTGTGTATGGTGATAGGTAGGGATCTTGTTTCAGTCTTCTGCAAGTAGTCAGTCAGTTTTCCCAGTACCACTTACTAAATAGGTTCTCCTCTCCCCATTGCTTGTTGGTGGAGGCTTTGTCAAAGATGAGTTGATTGAGAAATTGAGGTTTTGCTTCTGGAATCTCTATCCTGTTCCATTGGTTTATATGCCTGTTCTGGTACCAATACTAGGCTGTTTTGATTAGTGTAGCTTTATAGTAGAGTTTGAAGTCTGGAAGTGTGATACCGCCTGCTTTGCTTCTTTTGCTATGATTTGTGTTGGCTATTCATGGTCTTTTATACTTCCTTCTGTATGAAATTCTGTATTGTCATTTACAGGTCTGAGAAGAATGATGTTGACAATTTAATAAGCGTTGTGTTAAATATGTAAATCACCTTTCATAGGATGGACATCATACCAATGTTAATTTTCCAATCCATGAACATGGAATATTTTTCCATTTGTTTGTGTCTTCTTGGATTTCTTTGAACAGTGGTTTGTAGTTTTCATTGTAAAGGTTTTCTTTGGTTAGGAAGATGCCAAGGTATTTCATTTTTTTGTCTATCGTGAATGAGATTGTGCTTTTTATTTGGGTTTCTGTCTGCTTATTGTTGGTGTATAGGAATACAACTGTCTTTTGCACATTTATTTTATACCCTGACTTTGCCAAAGTCCTTTACCAGTGCAAGGAGGTTTTTGACAGATTCCCCTGGTTTCTCGGGTATAGGATCTTGTCTTCTGTGAAGAGTTTCACTTTTTCAATTTGGATACCCTTGATTTTCTTCTCTTGTCTAATTGTTCTAGCTAGGACTTCCAATACACTGCTGAACAGGATAAGTGAAAGTGGACAGTCTTGTCTTATTCCAGTTTTCAGGGTAAATGCTTCCAATTTCGGTCCATTTAGCAGTGTTTTGGCTGTGGGTTTATCATAGATGGTGCTTACTATTTTGAGGTATGTTCCATTTATGCCTTGATGTTTAAGGGTTTTTATCATGAAAGGATGCTGGATATTATCAAAAGCTTTTGCCACGTCTAGTGGTATTTATCTTTACATTTGTTGCTGTATTTAATTAAGTTTATAGTCTTGTAGATGTTGACCAAGTCCTGCATCCTGGAGATGAAACCTACTTGGTCATGGTGGATGATTTTTGAAATGTGTTGTTGGATCTGGTTTGCTAGAATCTTGTTGAGAATTTTAGCATCTATGATCATCAAGGATATTGGCCTGTAATTCTCTTTCTTTGTTGGATCTTTACCCATTTGGGTATCAATGTGATGTTTGCTTATGAAATCATCTGGGGAGAATTCCACCTTTTTTGATTGCCTGGAATACTGTCAATAAGATTGGTATCAGCTCCTCCTTGTATGTATTTATAGAATTCTGCCAGAAAGTCATTTGATCAAAAGCTTTTTTCTGTTGTTTTTTGTAGGTAGTTTTCTTATGACATAGTCAATTTCCTAGGTTGTTATTGGTTTATTTAGGGTCTCAATTTCTTCTTGTTTCAACCTAGGGAGGTTGCTTGTTGTAAGAAAATCCTCCATTTCATTTAGGTTTTTGAATTTGTTTCCATACATGTGTACATAGTAATCTCTGACAGTTTTCTGTATTTCTTCAGGGTCAGTTGTGATTTCACCTTTTGCATTTCTGATTGTGCTTATTTGGGCTTTTTCTCTCTTTTCCTTAATCGGTCTAGCTAAGAGTCCATCAATCTTGTTTATCCTTTCAAAAAACAAGCTTTTGGCTTCACTGTTTTTTGTTTGTTTGTTTGTTTGTTTGTTTTTGTATTGTGTTTTTGTCTTCTATGTCCCGAATTTGGCCTTTTATTTTGGTGATCTGGATTCTTCTGCTGAAGTTAGGGATTGGTGGTCTTGCTTTTCCAGCTTCCTTAGATGATTTGTTAAGCTGTTAACTTGTGATTTTTCCATTTTCTTCATGTGTGTTCATAGAGACATGAATTCCCCTCTTAGGACTGATTTCATGGCATCCCAGAGATTTTGGGAAGATGTTTCTTTGTTTTTATTTGTTTCCTTTTAATCTCTGTTTTGATCTCTGTGTTGACCCAGGAGTTGTTTACCATCATGGTGTTTAGTGTCCACGTCTTTGTGGTTTTGGAGGGAACTTTGTTGGTGTTGATATTTATTTTTATTCCACTGTATACTGAGAAGGTACATGATAGAATTTCAATCTTATGGAATTTGTTTATGCTTGATTTATGGCCGAGGATGTGGTCAATCTTAAAGTACGTTCCATGTAGCGATGAGTAGAATGTATGTTCTGTGATTGTTGGGTGGAGTGTTCTGTAGGTATCAATTATGTCCATTTGGTCAAGCGTCATATTGAGGTTCCAGATCTCCTCATTAACTTTTTGTCTTAATGATCTGTCTAGGATTGTTACTGGGGTGTTTAAGTCCCCAGCTATGATAGTGTTGGAGTTAATATCTTTTTTTAGTTTACCTAGGAACTGCTTTATGAAAGTTGGTGCTTCTATGTTGGATGTATATATATCTAGGATGTATATTTCTTGTTGATGGATTGAAACTTTTCTCATTATGTAGTGACCTTTCATATCTTTTTAAAATTTTTAATAGCTTAAAGGTTACTTTGTCTGATATTAAGATTTCAACTCCTGCTTTCTTTTGTGTTCTGTTCTCTGAAATTTTGTTTCCCATCCTCTTACTTTGAGTCTATGAGTATCCTTTCTGGTGAGATGTGTCTCTTAGAGACAATATATTATAATCTTATAATATTTTATCCAGTTTGCCATTCGACATCTTTCCAGTGCTGCATTCAGTTCATTCACATTCAGGCTAATTATTGAGATGTGAGAGTTTATTCCTGTTGTGTGGTTCTTATAGTGTTTGATATTGTTCTGCTTTTTGTTTCTTTTTTTGTTGTCTTTCTTTTGATTTGGGGGGTGATTCATGTATGTTTTTAATCTTTTGCCTGCAATGTTGTGAAAGGCATTGCTGCTCTTTTTTTCCTTTCCTCTGTGTTTAGTACTTTCTTAAGTGTTTCTTGTAGAGTTGGTCTGCAGGCAGCATGAACTCTTAGTAATTGAATGTTTGGGATGGATTTTAATTCTCCATCACTGATGAAACTTAGCTTAGCTGGGTAGGTAATTCTGATTGAAATTGTTTACCTTTAAGAACTTTGAAGATTGAACCCCAAGCTCTCCTAGTCTCAAATGTTTCTGTAAGATACGTCTGCTGCTATTCTGTCTTCCTCAGTAGGTAATCTGACCTTTCTCTCTTGCTGCCTTTAGACTTTTTTCTTTTATACCTACTTTGTGTAGGCAAATTACTATGTGTCTGGAACTGGTCTTCTCATTTGTTGTCTTCCAAGGGTCCTCTGATTGCTTGTGTTTGAATAGTCACATCACTGATGAGATGAGGGAAATTTTCATGGATAATTTTATGGAATGTTTGTTTTAGGGTGGCCTCTGCCTCTCTATCTGTCTCAAGGATTCCAATTAATCTTATGTTCAGTCTCTTGAAATAATCACTCATCTCTTGGAAGTTTTGCTCTGTCTTTTTCAGCTACTTTCCTATGTTTTTAACAGTTTGTGTTAGTTCCATATTTTGGTCCTCAAGCTCTGAGTCTTTCTTTTCTTTGGTTAATTCTTCTTTCCATGCTTATCAGTTTGATGTTTATTTCATTCACTGTATTCTTTATTGCTGTTATCTCAGTTATCAAATTCTTCATTCTTTCTTCTTTTCTCCTCATTCCTGGGTTTGTGGTTTGAGATCAGTCATTCTGGAGGCTCTTCATTATTTGAGTTCCAAGGTCTATATTCTCAGTGGCTGACCTCCCAGGGGTCTGTATGAGACTCATATTCTTCCTTTGGTTTTTCTTCATTTGTGTAGGTTTTCCTCCATCCTCCCCCACCCCCAACCTCTTCTTTAATTCTGATGTTCAGTGATGTGGGATAGCTTTTATTTCTGTTTGCTCAATCTCCTATTCTTCCTTATAAAGAACATCTGGTTTTGTTCAATTCTGAAACTGGACTATGAGTAGGGACCTGTGCTTTTTGCAGTTTGGGGATTTAATTGAGGGGGGAGCTATGATTCAGAAGCTACCTGCAGATCCCAATATCCACTGATGGGTGTGTGGGCTCCCTGGAACCCACTTCTCACTGCTTACAATCTGTCCATGTAGTGGAGGTGTTTGTTTGCCCCCTCAAAGCAAAATGAGATAAGAAGAGGGAAAAGAATGGCAAAAGGAAAGTGGCAGATGAAAGGGAGGTTGAAAGGGAGAAGAAGAAGAGGGAAAACAGACAGGCATACCAACTAATGAATAAACAGAGAGACAAACAAAGATGAAAAATAACAACAAAAAAATACAGACAATCATACAAAAAAACAAGCAAACACCCCCGTTAGTGTACTCTCCCTCAAAAATAATATAAACAGAGAATCTAAAAAAATAAAATAAAATAAAATAACAGAAACAAAGCAAGTACAAAAATGTAAACAAAAACAGAAAGAAAGAGAGAAGGATAAAAGCTAGCACTAAAACAAAATACAAACAAGAAACAACAACAGAAAAACCCTCACTCTCTTGCAGTTTCTATGAGTCCAGGTGTCTTTCATGCCTCTGCCTAAGGAAGCAGCTCTGATCTCCAGCCCCTCCCCACTGCTCTCAGTGCAGACTGATTGAGTTGCTCTCAGTACGGGCCAGATGCTCCATGGACTATTGTGGGAGGAGAATGGATCAGATCTGAACTCACCCTACTCACTGTTGCTGCTGTATAGTTTTCCACTCAGATATGATGTGTCTGTGTCTGTTCCAGCATGGGATCGGAGTGTCTGTCTCTCTGAGTCTGATGAGATAATAGCCTCTGGGTCCTGAGATGGAGGTTGGGTAGAGCTGGGTGAGGCAATGCAAGTCTGTGTCTGGTCTCAGACTGAGAAAATGGCACCCATCAGCATCCTGTCACTGGCGTTGGAGCTTTATTCTAGATTTTTACTACCTGCCTTCTTGTGTCAGGTCTTCTGCTGCAGGTAATGGCCTGGACTAGGTGCTGGTGCTGAGAATAGACTCCTATTCTCTGCTACCTCCTCTCAAGAAAGTCCCTAGAATGGCAGATGATCCATTCTCATGGTATTGGGGGTTGCAGTCATCTCTGGAGGCGATCCCTGGGTGCATGAACCCCAGTCTCCTCTCAGACGAACTTTCACTCACCCACCGGCACATTCCCACTCACACAGAAAGTCTTTAAGAACACTTGCTTTTGCGGAGAGTCTCACAGTCTGACCTGTTCTGTTGCCACAATATGTTTTGTAAATAGTTCCCCCTATATGTGTTTTCTCTGTGGTTTCATTATCTTAATATTACTTTCCAATAAAAGATTTATAAATGTTTTATTTTTTGTTGTTTATTTTTTTAGTCGGGGTCTCACTCTGCTGCCAAACTGGATTGCAATTGCATAAACATGGCTCATGGCAGCCTCGATTTCTTGGTCTTAGGCTATCCTTCCACCCCTGCATTCCAAGTAGCTGGGGCTACAGGTGTGTGCCACCATGCCTGGCTATATTTACAATTGTTTTTGTATAGACAAAGTCTTGCTATGTTGCTCAGGCTGGTCTTGAACTCCTGATTCAAGCAATCCCCCTGCCTCAGCATCCTAAAGTGCTGGGATTGCAGGTGTTAGCCACTGCGCTTGGCAGATTTTTTAATATTTTAATGAATTTTAATTTGTAATAAGCACATTTGGAAATTTAAAAATTTAATGAATTCTAATTATTTTCTGTTATAGATTATGGTTTTGGTATCATATCTAAGGAACATTTGTTTGACTCTAAAGGCTACAAAATTCTTTCCTATGTAGTCTCTCAAGCTTTTTGATATTTCAGGTTTTACATTTTGGTCTATGATACCTTTAGAGTTAGTTTTTGTATACTGTATGAGGCATATATTTAAGTTCTTTTTAAATACGAGGATATGAACTTTTTCTAGCACCTTTTTTGGAAAAAACTATACTTCTTTCCACTAAATTGCTTTTGAATCACTGTTAAAACTCAGTTTTCAGTATATGTATTGATAAACTTCTGAAAACTCTATTTTTTTATTGATCTGTATCTCTTTATTTGTGCCAATGTCACATTTTCTTGATTAATGTAGCTTTATAATAGGTCTTGAAATCAGATAGTGTAGTACAACAGCTTTGTTTTTCTTTTCAAAATTGTTCTGAATGTACTATGATCTTTGTATTTTTATGATTTTCAGCATCAGTTTATGCATTTCTATAAAAAAGGATAAAAGTCACTTGAAATTTTGGATGTGATTATGTTTCCTCTATAGATCAATTTGAAAAGAATTTACATATTAAGAAGACTGAAACTTTTGACTGAGGAACATTGTTTATCTCTTCATTAACTTAAATGCTCTCTAATTTCTCTCAGTAATATTTGTAGATTTTAGTGTACTAGTCTTTCACTTTTGTTTGATTTATTATTTACTCTTTACTATTTCAACTAATTTTTTGATGCTTTGGTTAATGTCACTATTCTTTATAAAAATTTAAATTTCCAATGGTTCTTTGCTATCATAAAGAAATATAAGTTTGCTTACTGATTCTATATTCTTCAGTTTTACTAAATTCACATATCAGATTGTTTTTGTTTTTAACTTTATTTGAATTATAGACACAGGTGGTCATGTTACCTGATAAAGACAATTTTCCTTCCTTCTTCCCTATAATTTATGCTTTTGCTAATTTCACTTGCTAAAAACATAAGTAAAATGTTGAAAGACATTCTTGCCTTATTGCTGATCTTAAAGAAAAGGCATTTAGAGTTTCTGGCAAGATGACAATGGAACAGATCAGACTGTGAAAGTCTCTGCAAAAGCCAGTGGCCATAAAGACTCTCTGTGTGAGTAGGTGTATGCCAGTGAGTGAGTGAAAGTTCATCTGAGGGGAGACGAGGGTTCATGCACCCAGGGCTCTCCTTTGGAGGTGACTGCAACCCCCCACTGCCCTGAGATTGGAGCCGCTGGCACACAGGATCATCTGCTGTTCTTGGGAGTCTCCTGAGAAGAGCTTGCTGAATTCAGCTGATTCTTAGCACCTGGCTCCTGGCCCACACCATCACCTGTGACAGCAAAGCAGCTGGAGCCTTGATTTGATCCGTAAAGTGAGAAGATCAGGGAGAGCTGGAGAGAAGCCCCATCCCAGGTGAGGAAATGCAGACAGCAGCCATTTTCTTTCTCAGAGACCTGCATTGCCCCACCCAGTTCCACCCAGCCTCCAACTTGGGACCTAAGGCAATCTCACCAAATTGAGAGAGATAGAAGCCCCTTCCCCATGCTGGATCAGACACAATCACCTCAGATCTGAGTGGGAGACTTGACAGGCAGCATGCCTGGTGAGTCCAGATCTGATGCATCCTCCTCCCACTGTAGGACTGGGGCATCTGATGCTAGCTGAGAGCAACCCTATCAGTCTGCACAGAGAGCAGAGGGGAGAGGCTGGAGACCAAAGCTGAAAGGAAGTTGGACTTATAGGAATGACATCAGAGTGAGATTTTTTGTCTGTTTGATTTGCTCATTTTTGTTTGTTGTTTGTTTTATTTTATTCTCTTTTTCAGTTTTTGATAGTGTTTTTATACTTACTTTGTTTTTGTTATTTTATTGCCTTTTTTTTAGACTTCCTATGTATGGGTACTTTTGAGGGAGAGTACATTAATAGGGGAGTTTTTGTTGGTTCGTGTGTTTGTATGATTGTCTGTATGTTTTAGTTTTTTTACTCTTTTCTGTCTTTGTTTGTGTCTCTTTTCATTTGGTAGTTGGTACATCTGTCTGTTTTCCCTCTTACTCCTCTCTCTCCACCTTCCCTCTCACCAACCCCCCCCCCCATTCCTTTTTCCATTCTTTTCCTTTCCCTCTCCTCATTTTACTTTTAGGGAGCATACATATACCCGCACTGTATGGGGAGATTGTAAGGCAGTGGGGAGTGGGTTCCAGGCGGCCTACACACCTGTCAGTGGATACTGGAATCTGCACGTATTTTCTGAATCACAGCTCCCCCCTCAATTAAATCCCAAAACTGCAAAAAGTACAGTCTCCCACCACAGTCCAGTTTCAGAATTGAACAAAGCCAGAGGATCCACCTAAGAATAGGAGGTTGAGCAAAGAGAAGTAAATGCTACTCCCCTGTTCCAACAGAACAACAGAATTAAAGAAGAGGAAAAAAGAAAAGGAGGGAGGAAAATCTACATAAATGAAGAAAAGCCAAAAGAAGAATATGGGTCTCACACAGACCCCTGAGAAGATGTCACTGAGAATACAGACTTTGGAACACAAACAGTGAAGATAAGAGCCCCTAGAATGACTGGTCTCAAACCACATAGCCAGATATAAAGTATTAATAGAGTGAATAAATAGAATCAAGGGGAGAAAATAGGGAAGAATGAAGGAGTTGATAACTGAAATAACAGCAATAAAGAATCCCGTGAATGAAATAAACATCAAACTGATAAGCATGGAAAGCAGAATTAGCCAAGCAGAAGAAAAAAAATCTCAGAGCTTGAGAATCAAAATATGGAACTAACCCAAACTGTCAATAACATAGAAAAGAAGTTTAAAAAGACAGAGCAAAACCTTCAAGAGATGAGCGATTATTTCAAGAAGCCAAACCTAAGATTAATTGGATTTTCTGAGGCAGAAAGAGAGACAGAGACCACCCTGGAATAAAAATTCCATGAAATTATCCAAGAAAACTTCCCTCATCTCATTAGTGAAATGACCATTAAAACACAACAGATTCAGAGAACCCCTGCAAGATGACAAATGAGTAGACCAACTCCTATACACATAGTAATTTGCCTACACAAAGTAGGTATAAAAGAAAAAATCCTAAAGGCAGCAAGAGAAAATGATCAGACTTCCTACATAGGAAGACCAATTAGAATAGCAGCAGACTTATCCACAGACACACTTCAGGCAAGGAGAGCTTGGAGATCAATCTTCAAAGTTCTCAAAGACAAATAATTTCAACCAAGAATTACATACCCAACTAAGCTCAGCTTCATCTGTGATGGAAAATGAAAATTTTTCCCAGACATTCAATCCCTTAAAAGCTTACGCTGCCTCCAGACCAACTCTACAGGAAACATTAAGAAAGTGTTAAACACAGAAGAAAGGAAAAAAAGAATGACAATGCCCTTCACGAGTATTCAGGAAAAACTGCACATGTATGTTTATTGCAGCATTGTTCACAATAGCAAGAACCTGAAACCAACCATGCTGTCCATCAAAAGAGGACTGGATTAAAAAAATGTGGTACATATACATGATGGAATACTACACAGCCATAAAAAAGAACAAAATTATGAACTTCGCAGCAACCTGGATGGAAAGAGTTTATAATACTGAGTGATCTCTCACAGAAACAAAGATCTGAGTATCACATGTTCTCACTCATAAGTGGACCTTGAACATCTATTGTAATACTATAAGAAAAGAACTGACAGTGGCGGGAAACTATGGGGGGGGCAGGGAGGGGGAGGGAGGTGAGATTAACTGCAGTCAATATCTGTCTGGGAATGGGGAGGGCACACCTCATCAACAAGGGTACCTGCACAATGCATATTTGTATATCTAACCCTTAACTGTACCCCACAATTTTAAAATAAAAAATATGTTAAAAAAAAAAAAGAATTCAGGAAACAGATTAAAAACACACAGGAATCAACCCAAAAATCAGAAGGAAGAAAACAAACAAACAGCTACAACAATAACAAACTCTAAGAATCTCATGACAGGGATAAACTCTCACATTTCAAAAATTAGTCTGAATGAGAATGAACTACATGCACCACTGAAAAGACATAGAATAGCAAAATGGATAAAATATCATAAGGCAGCAATATATTATCTCAAAGAAACTCATTTCACCAGAAAAGACACTCACAGACTCAAAGTAAGAGGAGGGGAAACAGAATTTCAGATGAATGGAACACAAATGAAAGCAGGAGTCACAATTTTAATATCAGACAAAATGCCTTATATTATAAAAAATTTTAAAAGATATAGAAGGTCACTACATGACGATAAAAGGTTCAATTCATCAACAAGAAATGTCCATCTTTAACATATATGCACTCAACATAGGAACACCAACTTTCATGAGGCAGCTTTTAGGTAAACTTCAAAAAGATATTGACTCTAACACTATCATAGCTAGGTACTTAAAAACCCCACTCATGACCCTAGACAGATCATCAAGACAAACAATCAACAAGGAGATCCAGAACCTTAATGTGACGCATGACCAAATAGATGTAATTGATACTCACAGAATACTCTACCCAACAAACACGGAATATACATTCTACTCATCACCACATGGAATGTACTCTAAAATTGACCACATCCTCTGCCATAAATCAAGCATAAGCAAATTTCACAAGGTTGAAATTCTGCCTTGCACCTTCTCAGATCACAGTGGAATAAAAATAAATATCAAAACCAACAAAGCTCCCCAAAAACCCACCAAGACATGGACACTGAACAGCATGATGCTAAGCAACTTCTGGAAATCAAAATAGAGATGAAAAGATACCTGGAAACAAATGAAAATGAAGAAACACCTTACCAAAACCTCTGGCAGGCCATGAAAGCAGTACTAATAGGGGAATTCATATCTCTACAAACACCTATGAAGAAAATGGAAAGATCAAAGTTAACAGCTTAACAAATCACCTAAGCGATATGGAAAAGCAAGACCACCAAATCCCTAACTTCAGCAGAAGAATCCAGATCACCAAAATAAAAGTCCAAATTAAGGACATAGAAAATAAAAAGATAATACAAAAAATTAATGAAACAAAAAGTTGGTTCTTTGAAAGAATAAACAAGATTGATGGTCTCTAGCTAGACTGACCAAGAAAAAGAGAGAAAAAACCCAAATGAACACAATCAGAATTGCAAAGATCAGGTCACAACTGATCCCAAAGAAATACAAAAGATTATCAGAGACTACTATGTACACCTATATGGAAACAAACTTGATAACTTAAATGAAATGGAGGACTTTCTGACATCACATAACCTCCCCAAGTTGAAACAAGAAAAAATCGAAACCCTAAACAGACCAATAACAATTCAGGAAATTAATATGTCATAAAAAAATTACCTACAAAAAAAAGCACCCCAGACCAGATGGCATTCCAGCAGAATTCTACAAAACATACAAAGAGGAACTGATACCAATTCTACTGAAAGTATTCCAGGCAATCAAGAAAGATGGAACTCTTCCCAAATCATTTTACAAAGCTAACATCACATTGATATCCCAACCAAATAAAGATCCAATAAAGAAAGAGAACTACAGGCCAATATCCTTAATGAACATTGATGCTAAAATTCTCAACAAGATCCTAGCAAATCTGATTCAAGAACACATCTCAAGAATCATCCACCATGACCAAGTAAGCTTCATCTCAGGATGCAGGGTTTGTTCAACATTCATAAGACCATAAACGTATTAAATACATCAACAGATATAAAAACAAAAGCCACATGATTATATCATTCAATGCAGAAAAAGCTTTTGATAAAAACCAGCACACTTTCTTGATTAAAACCCTCAAACATCTAGGCATAAATGGAAGATACCTCAAAATGATAAGAGCCATCTATGAGAAACCACAGCCAGCATACTGCTAAACAGACAGAAATGGAAACCATTTCCCCTGAAAACTGGAACAAGACAAGGATGCCTACTCTCATTCCTCTTTTTCAACATAGTTTTGGAAGTCCTAGTTAGAGTAATCAGGCAAGAGAAGGAGATCAGCGATATCCAAATAGCAAAAGAGGAAGTCAAGTTATCCCTCTTTGCAGACAATGATTCTATACCTCGAACACCCAAGAGAATCTGTCAAAACCTTAAGAGACTAAGACAAAATCTCAGGGTTTAAAAATCAATGTGCAAAAGACAGTTACATTTCTATATACCAACAACAAACAGTAACCCAAATGAAAAGTACAATCCCATTCACAGTAGCCAGAAAGAAAAAAAAAATCAAATACCCTGGCATCGTCCTAGCCAGAGACATGAAAGACCTTTACAATGAAAACTACAAGACACTACTCAAGGAAACCAAAGTTGACACAAACAAATAGAAAAATATTCCATACTCATGGATTGGAAGACTCAACATTGCTAAAATGTCCATCCTACCCAAGGCAATCTACTGATTTAACGCAATACCTATTAAATTGCCAGCACATTCTTCTAAGACCTAGAAATGACAATACAGGAATTCATATGGAAACATAAACAACCATGAATTGCCAAAACAATCCTCAGCAAAAAAAAAAACAAAAAATAAAAAACAAAACCAAAGCGGGGGTATCACAATCCCAGACTTTAAACTCTATTATAAAGCTACAGTAATCAAAACAGCCTGGTATTGGTACAAGAACAGGCATATAGACCAATGGAAAAGAATAGAGACTCAATTTCTCAACCAACTCGTCTTCAACACAGCCTCCACCACCAACGACTGGGGAGAGGAGAACCTATTCAGTAAATGGTGCTGGGAAAACTGACTGACCAAATGCAGAAGATTAAAACAAGATCCCTACCTATCACCATACACAAAAATCAACTTTAAATGGATCAAAGACCTGAATGTAAAATCCCAAACTATAAGAACCTTAGAAAATGCAGGAGATATCTTTATAGTAATTGGAATTGGCAACCAATTCCTGATCAAAAGGAAAGAAAGACCAGGAAAAATCTTAATAGACAGCCTTTGCTCTTTCCCCACTCAGTTTATCAGTATGAGATTATACTCTTGTTTTTTTGTCTGATCACATTTCTACATGTTTGTCCATGCTTCAGTTATGCCTATCCAATGAAGTCTCCACAAAAGGCCCAAGAAGACAAGGTATGAAAAGACTCTATACAGATGAATCCATGGGTTCCTAGAGGATGGAGTGTCTAGACAGAGCACGGAAGTTCTGTGTCTCTTCCCTTACCTTACCCAATGCATTTCTTCATCTATATCCTTTGTAATAGCCTTTGCAATAAACCAGTAAATGTAAGTATTTCCTGAGTTCTGTGAGCCTCTGTAGCAAGTGATCAAATCCAAGGAGGGGGTCGTAGAATCCCCAGTTTATAGCCAGTCAATCAGAACACAGGTAGAACAACCTGGGGCTTGCATTTGGCATTGGAAGTGGGGGGCACCCTTGTGAAAGGCATAAGAAAAGCAGTTTGCGTTTTTACCTCACAAAATACTATTTTAAAATATCTGCAGATTTTAAAATGCAATTTTCCAAGGAAGAGAGTGAGAAAAAAGTTCCAAATAGCCTTTGATCATTCTATTATATAATAACTAGAACCTGATACTTAGTCAATTTAGATGTGTCTACAACCAGAAGTGGGTATGTTTATGTCAGAGCATCTGCCTTTCTGTGATCTGTTACTGTTTATTTTTCAAACTATGCTAACTTGAAAAATAAAGTGACAAAGTGATAAGATATTTTTGTATGAATTTTTAAAATAGAAGAATTAAATGGTTTGACTGAGTCACTGGCTGGCTCTTTGACTGCCTATTTGTCTTTTCACTCTAGTTTTTTGTGGCCTAAAATGTAGTGCACAATGAAGCCCGAACAATTATCAAGAGTAGTATATTAGCAAAGACCCAATGATTCTGGAATATAATGATTCTGGAATATAATGATTCTGATGATGAATCATTATATTCCATTCATTTCCTGAGGAGAACACAAAGTATCATATTTGTGTTTGGTCTTTTTCTTAACAACTGAAAGTATACTTCAAAGTATATTTTCTTTATCTGCTCCTTCCCTGTCAAACCTAATGCCATAAATACCTACATAAAATCCCTTAATACCTTGACTAGCCAACTACTATTTTAAGTTCCTTCTTTTCTGGCTTCTAACTATTTTTATCAGTTATCACCAACATCTCTCTGGAATGCCTCTCACTCTCTGCCACTGAAGAGTTACATATTCCTTGATAATATGAGAGGGGGGCCTTCCCAAAAAAACAGAATTATCTTTTGGAGGGGAGTGCTTCTTGTAGTACAGGATTCTCCCACTAGGTAAGTGTTTAGAAACCCATGGGCACTAGTGTACCAGCTAGTGTTGTTGTTGTGAGAAGTTAGTTGCATTTGGCTTCAGTGAGTCTTTTTGTGGCAACCAAGTGACTGGTTCTTTTACCACGACAATGCATGCTCACACCACATTGAGCATTCCACAATTTTTGTCTAAAAATGGCATGACCCTTGTTCCTCATCCTCCCTATTCACTCAATCTCATCCTGAGTCACTTTTTTTTGTTGTTGCCCCAGGTGAAAAAAGTCCTCAAAGGGAAACATTTTGCCAATGTGGAAGAGGTGAAACAAAAAATGACAGAAGCACTAAAAAGCATCAAAACTGATGAGTTCAAAAACAGTTTTGAGCACTTAAGACAAGTGTCTTGATGGGTATGTTACATCAGGGAGTACTTTGAAGGTGAATGAAATTTAAATATGTAAGAATAAGAACACAGTTTTTTTAATAAATAAATTCTGGTTTCTTCAGGTCTCCCCTCATATGCTTGTGTTTTTATTAGACCTGTCCCCCAAAATGCTGCCTTCCAGAGTATGCCCAGGGACTCTATGACTCTCCATTTTTCTTGTCCTGAGTCAGTGTTTACAGGTCAGAGTCAAGTCCTATAAGGATAAAAGTGAACGGAATATTGGATAAAGTCAAAATGTTAAACACTATCTATCATACCTATGTTCTATTTTTTGTCATAGATAATCAGATGAGAATAAAATTACTCGTCATAAATATACTAGCATATGTAGTTTTTCAAACATGATCAGCTTACAAAATTGTTTTTCTTATTTTTTTTAAAAGTAAAATAAACTATTGTCAGAAAGTTCATTCTCATTGCAAAGTAAAACATTTTGTAATGCCTATGTACCAGAAAACCTCTCCCAACTGCACTTGTTACTGATTTCATTTGACAAGTGGCTGCTTCTCGATAATTACTGTACAAACCATTACTTCCAAAATAAATTAAACTCTCATCACTTTATCCTTCTCTTCTACATTCATTAATAAGAATCTTGTAAAATAGGTGGCTGCACCTGCATTAGTAAGTGTAGAAGCTCATATTAAAAGATTGTGCTTTTATATATCTTTTGTCTTTGAGAGCTTATCTTAGCTTATCTATAATAAAAGATCAGGCATTCCCATGGAGCAGAAGTAGGGTGGAGCTAATCTCTAATTACAAGGCGGAATTCTTAATTCATTTTTATTTATTTAAATTTGGTCAATAAAACATATGCATTGTCCTTACAAGGCCAATTTCAACAGCTAAATACCAGCTTTATATGATACATCTAATGCTGTGCATTCTAATGATTTTCACTTAGTAGAGGCTCTTATATCTGAGATTCAACCTATTCTTACATGCTGCATTAAGGGAACTGAAATATTGCAAAACTGGAGAGTTTTTTTTGTTTTATTTTGAAATCTGATCATAAATCATGCTTGTGGTGATTGGCATTTGCCAAATTTCACTCTCAGTGAGCTAGGATAAATATGTCTTCAATATCTTTCTTAAAAGATTACCTCATGGTACCAAACTGAGATCAACATTGCATGGTAAATAATAGAAATATGGTTTCTCTGTGTGGTAATAACCTTCTTTTGACATACAGCTTTTTATGATGATAAAATGTACATTTTTTGCTACTGCAAAAGTAAACAATTCTGGTCACCAAACAAAAATTTTCAAACCCTCTGCTCACCATTCCTAAGTAATTAGAACTTTTAAAAATTTCTAACATTGGTCCATTTGATTGTTAATTTGATTGATTGATACCTTCATTCAACAAACATTTATTAAATACCAGATGATTACTTGGCTTTATGTTAGATACTGTATAGGAGATGACATTTTTACTTCTACTCTGAGTTCAAGGTATACATTAAGTTAAAACTTCAATATCGTTAGAGTGTTAGTGTTGTGGAGATTTCCTGTTTCTTATTTCTTATTGAAATCAACTCTCAATAATATGAGTATAAAATTTAACAGCAGCCTCTGATGTTGATTAACTATATGTTTTATAACAAATACCACATGTGCTAACCAAAAGCTACTTTAAGATACTGTCTTTGTTTTTAGCAATGTCCCAAATTTTCTCACCTTAGTCTGTAAATAACCTTGCCTCCAGAGATTTTAGAATTACTGCCATAAGACCCCAAAGCAAACAATTATTCTCTAAGACAGTTCTGATATGAGATATAATGTCTCAAAAGATTCTCTGACAAATAGCCAAACTGTCCTGACAGTGTAAAATGAAGCACTTGTAAAAAAGCCTAGGTTTTCTTGCTTAAAAAAAAAAACAAAACTACTTCTCTGCACAAAAATTATTATAAGGTAAGACATATATTTTCCTTGATAAACTACCTGACAATAATTATTTGTGAGCCTTCAGAATGCCCTGGGTTACTTCATTTTCCTCATTTTAAAAGATAAAAAAAGTTCAGGAGTATTTAGCCACCTATCCAAGGTCATCCTATAATTTATAATATTAATAACAGAACTCAAATTTTCTGACTCTTTGAAATGTTCAGGTATTGAAAAATGTCAATACTCTTAAATTTTCTCTCACATTTAATGTCACTATTTATCCATTTTGACCATAAATTTTCTTTCTATATTCTCCACTTTTGGTCTTCTTCACTTTTATTTTTTATATTATATTTTATATCTAGGCTAATACCTACCTACTTCCTAATGTCTCTTCTCTATTTCTTCTTAATGATACCAAAATAAAATTGTTTCTCCATTCCAAAATACAAATGACATGCAATTTCAAAAAGTTTCATTATATTCATGTGAAAAAACGCATTTTTGATGCTTATATTTTCTCTTCCACTATATGACATTACAGTCCAGGAATTAAAAGAACACCTACACCTCAGGCCTAAAAAATATTTTAAAAAATTAAAAAGAAGAAAAAATTGGCGACTTTTCTTGAGATAGCAAATTATTTAAAGACAAGTCATAGTCACATTTGTGTTGGAAAAATCACATTGAAAATGTAAGAGAAAAGAAGAATTGACTTTATGTTAAATCCTTTTGCATCTGAAACAATTAATTCCATACTTATCAGTTTTGCAAGTTCAGAGAAATGTAGGCTGTTAATAAACTGGATAGGATTCTAATACAAAGTTTAGTTTCAATCTTACAAGACAGACACTTTGGACTGTTCTAATGTTTAGAAGATTTTTGCTTATTTTGAACTAAAAATCTTATTTTTATAATGTCTTTCCATAGGTCCAGCTGTTTTTATTCTGAAACAATGCAGAAGATTTTTCATATAATTGTCATTGATATGTAGAAGAATCAGTTTTATACCTACGTGAATTTTCTTTTTTTTACATTGTATAACTTCAATTTCTTCAACAAAGTCTCGATGATACTACCTCAGTTCTCTTTCCATTATGATGGCTTCTGTTGATTGTCTTAGTCTTGTTAGTTCCTTCTGTAAATGTGATACCCAGATCTCCTATGATGGAGTAGATAGTGGAGAACAGAAATAATCTCACCTTATCATTAATACAAAAATTTTCTCAGATGCAGTCTAAAGCTTTGTTGTTGGCTCAAATAAAATTTATGGTAAGGAAATGAACACTTTTTAATAAACTCAGTTTTCTTAGCTCTAAAATGAGGATGCTGAGCAAGATGGTTTATACTATCATTTCCAACTCTGTAAGTCTTGGAATCAATTTGCTAATGATCACCTTTGTTGTTTTCAAACCTCCTAAGCATGATTTTTGTCTTCAACCTAATGATAATGAAAAGTGAAGGATAAAATAAACTCAAATATGGCAAACTACAGGAGACTTTCTTTTAGAGATACATCAATCTATTAATAAAAATCATAAAATACAATAGATCACAAAAACATCTAACATTCAATTTTCATTTGTCTTGGGTGCTATACATGTCCATTTGGAGTCATCACAATGACACTACAAGGTAGATATTATTTTTATCATTTTAAAAATTAGGAAACTGAAACTTAGAGAAAATTACTTTCTGAAATCACA
This sequence comes from Carlito syrichta, assembly GCF_000164805.1. NCBI lineage: Eukaryota > Metazoa > Chordata > Mammalia > Primates > Tarsiidae > Carlito > Carlito syrichta. Next base: position 118,132 of record NW_007190932.1, read on the forward strand.
CAACCTATTACCTGTAAACACAAAACTCAAATCTAAGTCTATTTGTTATTACCACACAAAATAAGGTGCATTTTATGTATGAACACTTCCACATACATATGGGTCCCAAATTATGATGTTTTGACTTGTGAATTTTTTACTTCATGATGATGCAAAAATGATATGCATTCAGTAGAAATTATACTTCAAGTACCCATGCAACCAATTCTGTTTTTGTTTTTTTTTTTTTTACTTTCAGTACTGTATTCAATAAATTACATTGGATATTTAACACTCTATTATAAAAAAAAGTTTGGTGTTAGATGATTTTGCTCAAACTGTATGTATGTGTTTTGGGAACATTTAAGTTAAATAGGTTAAGCTTTAATGTTCCATGGGTTAGGTATATAAATGCATTTCTAATTTAGGATTTTTTTTCTTTAATTTTTTTATTTTAAAGATGTGGGTATACAGGGTTAGGTATACAAATGTTCATTATGCAGGTTCCCTTGTTGATGAGGTGTGCCACCTTTTCCCCAGGCGGATTCCCACTACTGCCAATCCCGCTTCCCTGCCCCCTCCTGGCAGTTTCCCCCTACTGCTAATAACTTAGGATATTTTTAAGCAATGATAAGCTTGTCAGGATGTAACCACATCTTATGTCGAGGAGCATCTGTATAATAACATACAGTCAAAATAGAAATCAAAATAATAAACTGAATCTTTTTTGATATGATTTGCTCTTAGGGATTCACTCTAGTTCCTCCATAAAGTCCTTTCTGATCCTGCTAATGCAATTCGCTCCCATTGATTCTCTGTGACACATTATTTAAAGCTCTTCTATAACTTCAGGCTCATTGTGGCTTATACTATAGATATTTGTACACTTGTCTAAATATCCTTACCATAATGCAAATCTCTCAAGGGCAGAGACCATATTTTAATCATCATGATGTCCATAAAAGGTTATACCCACTTGTTCTACAAAGCAGACATTTAATAACCTTATTGAAATGAGTTAAATTAAGTAAAAATTATCGAGCATCACATTCTACAGCTTTTAAGCTTTAAGTCTGAGTAACTAACTGAATTGTTAGAGATATTCTTAGGAGATTAAGCAGAAATTAATTTCTTAACTTTTGGGTGTGCAATCTCATTATACTTTTTAGGACATTATTTGGAAGTCATTGCAGTATATAATGTCTAATTTATTTGCATGCATACTATGTTTGTTAAACATATGGAATTGAATTATGGTTTTGTTTGCTCGCTTTGCTAAACTGTCTTTTAAGTTTCTGAGAATATTGATCAGCAGCACAGTAGATAAACTTCTGAAACCTTGGAACTGTCTTTTCTTTAATCTAGTTCTGCTTGATGACATAAAAAAAATACTGAGTATTTTAAGGTTTATTTTACATTAGAAATTTCATTAACACAACCAGAACTATTTATTGAACACCTCATATACGCCATGCGTTGTGCCAGTGACTGGAGATTTACTGTAGATGAGAATGGGTCTTTTCCCTAGTCATGCTTCTCCTAGGCTAGTATTAGGATGCAGAGGCTAAAGCAATGGGACAGTTACTTCCTGGCACAACGGAAAAGCATTTCCTTAGCCTGGGGGTGTCAGGAAAATCTTTCTGAAGGAGATGACTTTGGAGTTATCATAATATTTAGTAAAAGTTAGTCAGGCCAAGGTCATGATGGAGAAGGAAGGAGAGCTTTCGGTCAGAAGGAACAAGAGGAGCAAAGGCTTGGTTTATGAATAGAATAGATAGTCAAAGTTGATGAATCGTGAAATGCCTAACAGGGAGTGCTTTGAAAAGAGTTTGGAGAGGTGGGCAGTAGCCACATTAAAGTAGACCTATAGGTCAAGTAGAGGAGATTTGATGCTATCATTGAAGTGTGTCAAGGAGAAGAGTGCCATATTTAAGTCTGCATTTTAGTGTGATTGCTCTCCAGTCCAGTAAAGTAAAGTTAATGGACTGAGTTTGAGCAGTCATACCAGTGGAAGAAAGGATGGCATAGATTGAAATAAAACAAACAGGACTTGGTGGCTATTTGGCACAATGGCACAAGGGTCTTAAAAGAATTAAGGTTCAAGTGGACTATATTTAGTTCACTTTTGGATTTGTTGAAGGAATTAATCACAGCTGGGACACTGGCTGGGAATCTCAGCATGGGTGGTATGTGAAACAGGAGCACCGAGAGCACACCTAGGGAGAATATAGAGTAAGATTAGCAGTAGGCCAGGAAAGGGCTTCTGATGAACATTATCAACTAAAGAACAGTGTCAAAGAAAGAAGTCCTCTGAGACAGAAAGACATGTAAGAGAAGATTCATGATAATGTGGCATTGTGGAAAACTAAGTGATAAAGTGTTTCTAGAATGATTGAATAGTCAAGAGTGTTAGATGTTTGTTGTGGAAGAATAAGTGACAGAAGAAGAAGGAGGAGGAGGAAAATGAAGGAGAAATTGCAATTTGTGTTTTGTTTTTTTTTCTGACAGACAATTCTGTTAAGAGCTTTATATGCATCACCCCATCCAGTCTTCTAAACAACCTTATGGAATATGTCCTTTTTGAGCTTCAAGTTAGTGACAAGTTAAAAATTAAAAAAAATTTTTTTGAATGAAACATGTGCTTTTAACAAATTCCGTGATATCACATTCATATATGATATATATGGCAGTTGGCTCTCAGACCCAGGAATTTCCGGCCAGTTAGCTGCTCTAAGTCACTAGTCACTTCATAACAAAACACACTTAAAATTCCATAACTGACTTTTTTTAGGATCCCACTTACAGAGTTATGACAGCATTTGTTGTATTAACCCCATTTTGCAGATGGGAAGATTATAGAGACATTAAATAATTTCCCCTGTCATGATCATGAGAACATCAAGGGGGCATTATTTTGACCAGACTCCACCTAACTCCACTTATCAGTGAACTCTAAATTAGCACACTAAAAGACACAGTGTTTGCTATTTAAATGAAGCTTCAAAAGTCTTTCTGCATAGAAATTCTGAAATTGCCACTGGTCACAAGGACTGTGTTAATTAGCATATAACAGTATCATGAACTTGAGAATACTTTATATTCCATAAATACCGAATTAATTATTCTTTAAATATCCTACTTAATCTGATTCTCTTTCTAGTGCTGTGTATTCCCTAAATGCAAAATGGACAAGTTTCTCTTTTTGATTCCTCTTAGGTTTTGTACTGAGAAATAGGGGAACTTCACAACACCAGCATTAGAATTCCCCAGGAACTCTGTATCAGTTCATCTTCCTCCCAGGCAGAAAAAGGTGACCTATTTGTTAAGTCTATTGTTCATTTTCATACATGTAACACTAATTAACATTGAAAAAGCCCCACCTCCTTCCTTGTAACCCTGATAAAAACTAGATATTAAAATAACATAGGCCAACTATAGTCAATGAGCAGCTTCAGGAAAGAAATTATGCCACTGATGCCCAAGACTTTTCAACAGGGAAGATATACTGGAGTTTCTGTAAACAATCCACAATTTCAAGTTAATAGTTCGATACTGCTATAATGCTGAGTTTTTGTAAAGTACCTCATAAGCAAGCACATTAAAAGGAGATATTCATATATTCAATTACTCTTCATGAAGTCATCTGTCATGTCTTATATATTTTGCTTCATGTGCCAAAAGATTCACTTGGTTGAAAAAACCCTACATTGGAGGCTTGTGGAAGAGGGAGCTCTTGGCTATTTTTCCTGTGACAATTTTACCTTTTGCTAGAAACTAACAAGGTGGATAAACTGACCAAGGGGATTACTGCATTATATCTGAAAATCTGACTGATTTATTGCAAATAACACCAAAGGAAGGAATGTAAGAAATAGTTTACAAAATTCATATTTTAAAAATTTCATACTGAAGAAATTGTGCATGCATTATAATTTATAGTATTTCTATTAAATAATAGAGTAAGCATGCTTCCCAGTGCCCCAAATAAGGGGGAAAAGTTATAATTAGATGACATTACTTTGAATTTAATTAGGTTTTAAAAGAGAGGTTGGTTCACATCGCCTCTTGGAAGCAGACATAGGGTCATGCCATGGAACTTGGCCACACTGAACCTTTGATTGTGTATGTTGCTCCCAAGAAAGCGGATTTACACTGTGAGGCCTTTAAAACAAAAGAAATTCCATCAGAAATCAGAGTAGTAATACCTAATTTTTAAATTTGAAGCTATTTTCAGAAAAAATAAAAATAAAATAATTGTTGAATAATCTCTTGAAAGATTTCTAGCACATCTGAATTGTTCACTTCACGCTTATAAAATAAATTAATAAATTCAGGTCCAGAAAGCAAAATTCATGTTTGCTGATGAAAATCTCTAAAATCAAGCTTTAAAGCAAGCTTTTCACAAAGTGGCTTCTCTAGATTTGATAAACAAAATTTCCTCTTATAAATGAAAAACAATGAGAACAATTAGAATTTCTAATGATGGGTGAGCTTTAATGTGGTTCTGAAAACAGATACTCATATTATCTAAATATAGATCAAGACATAGTTTATTTCAAGCAATACCAATTGGAGAATCTGGGATTTTCTCCAATAAGTCCACGATTTCATTTGGTATTTAAGGTAACAATGAGATGGCTTTCACTAGTATTGAGAGTTTTTTCACTCTACAGTTCCAGAGGTGTATCTTTATTTTCAGCCATCTGTAAGTTACATGTTGTTTTAGGATTAAGAGCCTGCTGTATTCAATCACTTTAGACTGAAGTGTGTAGTCTTAATTTCGTTCATTTTCATTCAGCATGTGCTAACTGAGCATCAGCTTTGCTCTGTGATAGGTGCTGGGAACAAGAGCATTGAGCCATTGGCCAGTCTTTCCCCAGTTCAGTACAGGAGAGAGAAACCTGTGTTCACTTTGTAACAGAAGTGCTATTTTAAGTAAAATACCCTAGGAGCATAGGAGAAGGAATAAATGTCTCTGCTTTTGCTTGATCTGAGTTTAAAATGGTGAATAAGATTTTTATCAAATCAGTTGCCCACCTGCTAAGCATGCCCTCCCGTTTGTTATTCTTGTAGCCAGATTTCATTTTGTGAATTAATATCAGATTATGCTCTTTTTCGGCTTACATCCCCTGATAGTTTTCTTTTGCACTTAGAATAAGATCCAGTGCTTTCTCTGTGGCATGCAAGACCCTCCATGATCTGACTTTGGCCTTTCCACCCTCATCTCCTCTTACTTCCTGCTCTGCTCCAGGCGGACTGAGCTTTCAGTTCCTCACAGCTGAAACCCAAATCCACACAGGCCCTGGCATCTCCTGTTCCCACTGCATAAAAACATTTCTCCCATATCTTTTAATAGCTTTTTCTTCATTCAACTATCAGCATACATGTCACCTTCACAGAGAAGCCTTCCAGGACCTCACTGTTTGAAGCACTATCCATAATACCATGCTGTTTAATTTTTTTCCTAGCATTATTTTGTTAAATAAAAAACCTGAGACAAACTAAATTTAACAGAATTTAATTGAGCAAAGAATGATTTATGAATTGAGCAGCCCAGAACCAGAATAGGTTCAGAGAGACTACAGTGATGCTGTATGGTGATGAAGTTTTATAGACAGGAAAAGGAAGGTGATGTAAAGAACACAGAAGTGAGGTACAGAAACAGCCGGATTGGCTACAGCTGGTGTTTGCCTTATTTGAACACTATTTGAACAGTTGGCTGCCTTTGATTGGCTGCAACTTGGTGATTGGCACAACAGTAGGTTACAGTTTGTTTATACAGCCAGTTAAGTTATGTGTGGAGAAAACATTTGTAACTGAACTTAGAATGTGCAAGAAAGGCAGCTTTAGACTAACCTTCATTTAACAATCTGAAGATGTTGTACTTCCTTTTTTGTAATCTGGCCTACGATAACCACCCTTATGTCCATGGAATGTACCACCATGAGTGAAGGAGCCCTGATTGTCACGCTCACTATAGTACTGCCAGATCTAGAACACGGACTGGCCCTTCCCAGGAGCTCAGTAATTGTTGAATGCGTGAATAGCAATCACTATATTTTCAGATTCTTTCTCCAGTTTAAAGAATAGTGAATACTCTGGTTGAGTTTTTTCTTTGTACAAATGAATATGCCAATTTATATTTTGGTGCAGTTTTACCAACTTAATGATCAATTCTTAAAAGAAGGTCAAACCTAACGTAATAAAAGAAAAGATGCAGAAGTGTTTATGGCATCTATTCCTTGGAGTACGTAGCCAGTGCTGTTAGCCTTTCCTGACACTAAATTCACAAATGTAAGAAAAATTAAAAATAAATTATCTCTTTCTCTTTTTATGTTTTCAACAGTACCACTGTCTTTGAGTGTTCCCCAAAGAGGGTACACGGGGTCAGTTTGAACATAACTAGTGAGGTTGAAACACTATTTCAGTTTTGTTGCAATCTTTCCTTTATGGGAAGGCTAACATTCTAATATTATTAAAAATGCAAACCAATAAGACATAAAATGGCTTGCTTATTGCTAACATTTATGCAAAACCACTTAAAATGTTAAAAATATTAATCTCCTAACCTATGTAGCAATTAATGCTGCACAGACGATGACAATTGTTTTTTTCCATTGGAGAATCACCAGCAATCCACATTCTCCTCCTCTACTTAATTAACACAACTATATATATCCTTCAAAGTCATAGGAAACTGGTGTAATTGCTTTTGTAAATTCAACTAGTCTCCAATGAAGAACAGATTGCTAAATTAAATGCAAGTAATTTGAAGCTTAAAATATCAGGAATATAGACATTCTTGCCTCTGTAAAGTATGAGGTGATAGAAAGGTCAGAGAAAGAAAGGGAAAAGCAAGAACTCCTGGATCTGGCTTTGATTCTCCTTTGAGTTAGTACAAACATTTTAAAGACCACTTGTTAAGCAAATATCATGTAATATAAAATAATTATACTTTATAATCAGACATAACATTGTTGACAACATATAAGTGTGCCGAGTTGATTAGGAATCAAAGAGAGTATGTGTGTGCGTAGAATAACCCTAAAGATTCTGAAAAGCAGAAGAAAATAAAGAATTCAGAAAAAGGTAGAACAAATTTTTAATCATTTATTTTTCTCTAGAGAAGATAAAAGAGAGGCAAATGGGAAGTGTGAAAGGAGAGAGGTGGAAAGATAGGGATTAGAGATGAAGAAGTGTATGCTCCATTCTCATTATTCATAGATTCTGCATTGACGAATTTGCCAACTTGCTCAAATTTATTTGTACCCCCAAAATCAATACTCATGGCTTTTTCACAGTCTACACAGACATGCTGAAGTGCAGAACAATGAAAAAATTGAGCTGTCCAACACACACATTCCCAGCTGAGATCAAACAAGGTGATGCCTTGCCTTCTTTTCTCAGTTCTCATACTGTAAGCTCCTATTCATTGTAGATTTAGTGTTATGGCTTTTGCATTATTGTGCTTTTTCTTGGTGATTTTGCTGTTTAAAATGGCCCCCTGTACAAGTACAGTGCTGAAGTGCTGTCTCATGTTCCTAAGTGAAGAAGGCTGTGGTGTGCTTTACAAAGAAAATATGTGTGCTAGATAAGTTTTATTTAGGCATGACTTATAGTACCATTGTCTGTGAGTTCAACTATAATAAATTGACAAATATATTAAATAAGGTGGCTTTAAATAGAAGCACAAATAAAAAGGGGTTACATACAGATAGGCTGATATAAATGATGTGACACCAGAGTCTTACAAGAACCTAACTCTGTATTTCCCCTAAGAACAATGATTCAGAATTTGCTAATTCCATTTTGCAGTGACTTTATAGAAAATAGCTACCTAAAATATTGAAATCAATAGCATGTGTGCCTGCATATTCTTGTGTGTATATGTTGAAAGAGAGGAAATGAGATAGAAGAGAGCTATCATGTGTCTTGATCAAGTGCGAACTGCTTAGATAGAAGCAAGATTAAAGTGATGGAATAAAAAGCAATATGATTTGAAGAAGTGAAAGTTAATTCAAAATGGAAAAGGGGTCACAGAAGACAAGAACTAAGACGAAACTTCAAGAGTACGTCTGCCTAACTCCTTCTTTATAAAGACGAGGGATGGGCATTAACATGGTCAAAGGCAAGGCTCTGGAACCAAAATCAAATGTCACTTCTCACCCTCTTAACTTCTCTGGGCCACATTTCATCACCTGTAAGATGCGAAAAATAATATGTCTCACGGGATTGTAGAGAGGATTAAATAAGATAATAAATCAAAGTTTACAGAAGAGTGTGTGGCATGTATTCAGATATCAAGTAAATAATTTGATTATGGTTAAGTGAATACCCAGACTTACATTTACTCAGAAACTTGCTGAGTAAATGTCCTGCTCAGACTTTTTTTTTTTTCATCACACCATTCTGGGACCACGGGGGCACTAGTTGGGCTGGCTTATTTCTAGATGCTATCATGATGGTTGGCATCGGAAAGTTTGCATTCCCAGCATGTTTTTATAGCATGAAATATTAATTGAAGAAAAAAAGCTGTGTAGGCAGGTGGTTAAGAGGCAAAGAGATATATATATCAGTTTTCTACTAAAAGAAAATTACTTCCAAACAACAGAAGTAAGAAATCATGCCAGGTTGTACTGGGACTTTTCAGCCTCCATAATCATGTGAGCTAATTCCTTATAACAAGTCAGAGAAAAACTCTCTCTCTATCTATCTCTGGAAAATACTAATACAATTGCTTTTTATATTGCATCCATATGGACCTGCATAGAAATTCTGTGCAATATGTGATTATTAATAATAATAAAATATTACTTCACATGTCAGAGAGGACAATTCAGTATTCACCTACTATTTAAATATATTTAACCAATCCTTTTTTATCAACATGAGTGACTGTTACAGAGCTGGTGAATGAAATCTACAGATTTTATAACTTTGCAGTCCGGATTAGACCAGATAACATTGGAGAGTACTTCAAAGAATGTTGCTTTCATTCCCACCACACCCCCCAGAGGAATTCTAGCAAAAGTTCATATTTTCATCTAGAGAAGCCTACCATTTAAAAAAAGAACATATTTCTCTTTAAACCCATTCAGTTAGCTGTGTACATTAGTATTACATGTAAACTGTTTCATATAACTCTTGCTAGAATCAAACATGCTCATAATATAACTCCCTATAACAAATTCATTGAAAAATGTGACTTATTTTACATTCTAAGTCAAATAATGGTATATTTTCAGCTGACTTTGAAATAGGTATATTTTTTATTAACAGAATTTATATTTATTTCCCAGAAGTTGACTAAAAATAGTATTTGTTAGTGTCAATTTTTAAAAAATATTTCATCAAATAAAAGTGTGGTTGTTGCTGCTTTCTCATTTACAGTCATGCAAATTGGGGCATATCACGAGAGGAGATAGAAATATACTTCAGTGAATAGTCCCAAGTGTATACTATTTATTATGTATTTGAAGGCTAATGAACTCTCAGCCATAAAAATTCACCTCATCTAACTTCAAAAATATTACAAATAGGTAAGGAGACTTAAAATAAATCATCAGATTTACTAAATCTAAATATTTATTTTTATCCATTTCTAGAGTAACATGAAGGCATTTCTCACCATCAGAGTGTAGAGTTAATGTATGAGAAGACCATTAAACTCCCATCATTTAAACATGATAACTGCCTCATGTGTCTATATAATGTTTCAAAGCTATTTTTAAGCCATTTAAGCTTTTCAATTTATACTAAACATCCACCAAGAGATTTCCTATTAAATTTAGTGCAATATTTTAAATGATCGGCACAACTTGATTTTAAATAATTTTTAAGAGTAAAAGTAATTTCTAAAGACACAACTTATATAATTTTCCTCAATGCATCACTGCCTCTGAATAGTGGCTTTCAAGTTTAAATCATTAAAAATCTTTTAGAATCCCCAGGCAGCTACACTTTGCATAGATCTCATGTAAATTCTAAGGAGTTAATTGGTGCTAAAATGGCAAAATAATTTGTGGTATACTTTCATACTTCTCGTTACCCAAAATCATTTAGAAAAGCCGCTATTTCACAAAATGTTGTGGGAACAAGGTAAAGCAACAGAAAACTTTCAAGTAAGAATTAGTGTGATTTTTATTTCCTGACAAGATTTTTGATCTGTGAAGTACTCTTGAGCAGGATATTATTTTGTGAATTAGTGCAGTACATCCTGGGACCTGGAGGTCTATGAGAGGGGACTTTGGAATTTCACCTGGAGATGACAATTGGGTATGATTGGCTCACTCATAAATGAAGACAGAAAGCTGAGAGAGGATACAAAGGAGCTATTGATGGTTTTTGTCTGTGGCAGTCAGAAGCCTAAGGGAAGGGTAACTGCTCTCTCCTAGTGTCATGGATGCCACATGATAAAAAGTTTTATGTTTGTTTCTGACAAAAACCTTTTGAGGGCTGAATTAGGTTCTTGTTTTGAGCCTGCAAGCTGTTACTCACTCCTATTGATGAGTACTGATCTGATTGCAACCCTTTGCATTTTTATGGTGTTAACTGTGTGAGGATGTGGGTAGAAGGCCTGAGACAGGACCACCAACCCTATCACCCTTGCATTCACATATATTTTGGAATTTTCCTTCTTTCTTTTTTTTCTTCAGGAGATGGGGGCGTCTCAGGAGCTTCCTGGTTTCTTTGCTTAAATGAACAATATGAGTTAGGCCTTCTGAAATCAGTTTAGCAAAAGACCCTTTTTTCTTTTCCCTCTGGAAAAGGATACAACACTATCACCACGATTCAGCTTTGCTTGTCTGGGTCTGTGCAAATTGTGAGGGAAAGAGTGCTTTGAGGGAGCCCTTCCTGTTCCCTTTGGTCCTTGTGATCTGTACTCACTTGAGGTTCTGAGGTTCAAATTCGATGACTTGGCAGGAAAAGATAAATCCGTTTTTTAAAGGCATGGTAAGAATTGTATTCTTGTTGAGGGAATCATAGATTGGAAAAACTGAAGTCATTTTTAAAGCCCTTGATTACGGCAGACTTTTAAATATATACATTCACTTTGAATTAAAAGAATCCTGAGAAATGAGAATAATTTCTGCTTTCTGTGGCCAGGCTTTGAAGTGGAGAAATGTGGAACTAAAAGCAAATAGCATAACCTGTTTTAATCAAAAGGAGTCTAGCAAGAAACAATCAATTAAAGAACAGTCTGATTCTCTGCGACATCAATGTATGAAAATCTGTTAGACGCCAGATTGCGTCTCAAGACACATATGATGAACTGAACAAAATGACCTGCTAATAGCTTTTATGGGTAATAAATGCATCGTGTTATTGGTAATTCTGCAGATGGTAAATCAAGCTAATATGAAGCTGAAACAAGCTACTTGTTAAATATAGTTCAAAATGATCTTCTCTGTTATTCAAAAACTGTATCGCACAGAAAAGAAAGATGATTATGCCTTATATTTCTAAGCATCTTAAATGGATAAACATTCCCATTCTGCTATGAAGGCATTTTAATTTTTAAATCCTTTGGAGGCAGCATGCCTGAAATAAATCTAAGCTAAGAAGCGCTATGTTTATTTAGATTATGAGCAGGAACTAAAATGTAAAACCTGTGTTGAATTGAAGTGTGACTCTACTGCATACAATGCACATTAGATGACATTTCCAATCAGCATTTGGAACACTGACCTGGTGAATTTGAACATTTGAGCACAATGCACATTAACAAATGATGGTGGAATAGACATGTCATTTATATTATTGATTCTCTTGGATAGTCTGGTGTGCCTAAAGAACACTTTAGCTTCACTTGTATTGTTACAAAATCAGAAGTAGATGGTAACACAATTCCAGGGAGAAAGGGGAGGTAGAAAGAGAGGAGACAGGACAACAGTTAGAGAGAACACACCTATAGAAAATAAAAGACTGCAACTACCCAGAATATATAAAGGGAAACTCAATCAAATGAAAGGAAAAATTAACTCTGCAGATGAATAGGTCAGATCACTGAATCCCCAAATGGGTTATTTTCATCTTCGAAGTGGCTAATTTTTATTTGAAATTGTTTAGTTTGTCAATCTGTATGTCATAAAAGTAAACTCATTAATTTGTATTAATTGTAAATAAAATCAGTTCTCAGTGTGCACTTACTTTCTTAAAAAAACAATTTCAGATTTAAGAGGGGAGATCTCCCCAAAAATGGAAATAGGGTTTGGAGGGCAGTCCTTTTAGTACAGGCTTCCTTTGCTAAGTAAGTATTCTAGGAACCCATTGGCATCAGTGTACCAGCTAGTGTGTGAGAGGCTGCGTTTGGCTTCAGTGATTCTTTTTTTTTTTTTTGAGATTCCTTCAATCCATTTGCCCAATTAGTGATGGGTAATTTACAAGTGCACCTGCCCACACTGTACTGAGTGTTCAGCAGTTTTTGACCAAAGCCATCAAGACCCCATATCCCACTCTCCCTATTCACCTGATCTTTTCCCAAGTGACTTCTTGGTCTCCTTTGAGGAAAAAAGTCCTCAAAGGGTAACGTTTTGCTGATGTGGAAGAGGTGAAACAAAAAAATGGTGGAAGCACCAAAAGATATCAAAATCGATGAGCTCAAAAATTGTTTTGAACAGTAGAAAAAGAGTCTCAATAGGTATGTTGCATCAAACAGAGAGTATTTTAAATGTGACTAAAGAAGAAAAACACAATTTTTCTTCTTAAAGAAATTCCAGGTTTCTTTTTTGCTCCACCCTTGTACATATAGAAAACCTTTAATAACTAATTTATTTTTAGACAATATAATTTAAGATCTATGTATATGTTTTTAGATATTTATACACGTGAATACATATATACAAATACACAGATACGTGTATACATGTTATAATTGTATGAACTGCTAATTCTAATGCAATTTCATGCAATAGCTTGTTTGGAGTAAAAGAAAGTTTTTGTCTCTCCTTAAAGAAGGACATATGTCTAGTAAAATAATATTTATAGTATTAGGCACAGTTCAGGATCTAGAGTCCTTAAAAATTGAATGTATTTAACTCTGGATTTGCCTGTTACCTGGAACATCTTAAAGAAAATTGTTTAATGTCTTACATTTTTAATGGTAACAAAATGTTAGCTATGTAGCAACTCTATGATATGACTTTGCAAACAGCGACAGTAATTATTTTAGCAGTTAAAAAAAAGGTAAAATTCACCTCGTTGGAGGAACAGATGTTTATAAGTCATTAACATCCACTAATTCACTGAAGAATCAGAAATTTATAATAGTACTAATCTTAGGCCAAATTGTGAAGCTAGGAATCATTACAATCAGCAGTCCTTCAAATCCCCCTAAGTAGTCTTTTTCACAAAGATTTATAATGTCTTCCCTAGTTCTTTCAAAGGCCCCTTGTCTTTACCTAGGGTTTCTCATTGCCAGTGCCCACCTCTACCAGTCTTTCTCATTAATTCAGTTAACTCATATACTATGATAGTGGCATGAATGGGATAATATCTCTGCATTTTCTGGAATGTGTTCAGCTCCAGGTAGCAAAAAACATAACTGAAATTGACCTAATACATAAGGACATTCTTTATTTTTCCTAACAAGATATACAAAGGTAGGACAGCTCCAGAGTTAATTCATTGACCAGCTCAACACTAGCAACCTTCCTCTCCTGGCTCTGACAACTTTTTAGGCTGTTCCTCTTCATGTTTCCCAGATGGCAGCCACAGTTCTTTGTATTATTTGGAGATGACAACATATGAAAGACAAACAAAAGGAAACTATCTCTTTTTTTTTTTTTTTAAGAGTGAAGAAAAATTTTCCAAAAGTTACCTAGCAGATTTTCCCTTAGCTGTCATTAGCAAAAATTGCATTGCATCTCTAGGCCTAAACCCATGACTTGGTAATCAGAATCAAATCACCACTGTTGGTTCCAACCAATTACCACCCATGACTGAAACAAGGGAAGGAGTTTTACATCCGTTCATGTAATTTGGGCGGGGTAGGAGATGGTGGCAAGGGATAACAAGAAAATGCACAGGATATGAAAGAGAAAGAATACTATTTAGAAATAAATTCAGTTAAGAATTTTATTTGGCTGCTAGTAATAATTACTTTTGAAAAGATAATTTATTTCTCTACCACATAAGTGTAAAATATGAAGAAAAAAAAAAAGCATAAAAAAAAAAGCAGTCCAGGACTAGGAGAGTTACCCTGGAGTATCTTGCGGAAACTAGGTTCCTTAAATTTTCCTCAACTATCATTTATATTATGTGACTTTCATCCACAAAAACACCTCAAGAAATTCAAAATGGCTGCCAGAACTGCAGTCATCATATCTATTTTTTGGTTTTGGTTTTTTTTGAGCAGGAAATAGTATTGAGGATGGAAATTTTTAAAAAAAGGATTAAGCCGGGCTCGGTGACTCAGCCTGTAATCCCGTGCCTTTGGGAGGCTGAAGTGAGTGGATTGCCTGAACCCACGGGTTCGAGACCCACCTGGGCAGCGAGACCTCATCTCTACAATAAAAATCAAAAAATCAGCCGGGCGTGGTAGCACATGCCTGTAATTCTGGCTACTTGGAAGGCTGAGGCGGAAGGATTGCTGGAGCCCAGCAAGCGAGGCTGCAGTGGCCGGAAGCGGCCACTGCACTCCAGTCTGGGCGACCGAGTGAGACTCCAACTCAAAAAAAAAAAAAAAAAAAAAAAAGGATTAAAATTTCTGTTTACAATTTTTTTTTACCAGAACTTAATCATATGAACTTAACTTATTGCAGTGAAAATTAGAAGATGTAGTATTTTAGCTGAGTACATTGACTTCCCCAAATAAAACATGGAATTATTTTACAAGAGCAGAAGAGGAGAATAGAAATGACAATACCCAATATACTCTGCCATAAATATAGAAGGATGACAAAAAAGCATATCCTGTTCACCAAAACAATTTAATGTTAAAATCAATTTATACAATATTTACTTACATGTATTGTATATCTACACAATTAAAGAAATCATATTTCAATAAAATATGCCAAGATGTAATTTTTCCCACTTTTTCTTTGTCTGAGAGTATCTTACTATCTGGGAGTATTCTGAGATAGAAGCTTGGAGGTATCAAATTTAACATATATTAGTTTGGGAGTCCACAAGTCTAACTAGAATTCCTATATATTCTTACTGTGTTGAGACAGGATAAGGATGCTGATGGAATTGGAGAACTGCAGGGTGAAAGCATCACCAAAACTAGAAGAACTCTAACATTTTGTTATACAAAATACATTCAGTTAAAATTGTTATAAGAGGATAAATTTACATTTAACTCTAACAAAATAGAGAAAACCAAAGAAGTGGTGAAGATGTGATTATATTTTGTGGTTTCTGTATCTAGTAAAATCAGGTACACATAAGCATTTGGCAATTTTTATTAGAAAAATGTAGTGAAAGTGCTGTGCAGTGTATGTTTGACTTTTTCCCCCCTGCCCCCCATGTTTGACTCTTTAAATGATCAACCAAACTTCCTGAACCATGGGAAATAATTAAATACTCCAGAGTAAACCAAGCCTGGATTGCTAGCTAATCTCTGTGAAGAAGTACAGACAAGTTCTGCTAATAAATGTAGATATCCAACAAATTTTATTTTTATGATTGAATAATTAATAGAAATGCTTATTTGTATTTGTGTTTCTGTTAATCAACTATTTGGTGTATCAGCTTATTTTTATAGCACTATTTGCCTGTGGATATTTATTTTTTCCCTTATCCACATAAGAAAAATTATGCTTGAAGAGGTAGATATTCTATGTTAAAAAATTATATCATCTGCTAAAAGCACTACTCTTCTTCACATCTGGAAAAAAAGTTGGAAAACACCAACCTTTAAGATAGTAATTAATGTGCTGAATCCACTGATAAACCATTGGAGCATGTGGAAAGTCAACAGGCAGTGAAAAGAAATTACAACAAGATAAGCGAAGAAAGGCTTTGGTGTAGAGAATTTTATGAGCATACTCACCTTTTAATACTTCTGTAAAAGCTTAATGGTCTTGACCTAGATCAATACCTTGATTCTTCTTTCCTATCCCTTTTTCAGATCTATGTACAATTCATATTTATTCTTCTATTTATATTTCTAGTCTTGTGGCATGGAAAGGAATATCCTCTGAAGGTCAAAAACTGCTGTAGTTCACAATAGTTTCTTCTGCTTCCAGCTTCTCTATTCATACTGGAGACCTGATTACGATTTTGATTCAGAATTCTTCAGATGCACTGGAGCTAAATGATTTCATAACTACTTTTCCATGTAAATGCAAACACCACAAAGCTATTACTATTTCTGGTGATAGTTCAAATAACTGCATAGGTAATGGTACTAAATTTAGGGGAATCTCCTTATACATGGTTTGCTAAACAATAGCATTCAATCTGATGCTTTACTTTTTCCAGCGGAATTTCAGTGCTAACATTATGAGAAGAACTTCATTGTTCATTGGACCATTCATAAGACATCATGGAGTCCAAGAGCTACATTATATACAAGAACCCAAATTATTAGTAAATCATTTTCTACTAAGGTAAAAGAAATTATGAGACATCTTACTAATCATTCCAATATTTATGCGATATCGGTTATAAGTTATTAGCAATGCATAATGAATCAATGAACTTTTGACAAAAGAAAAACATTTAAAACTTTCCAACTTCTTTCTCTTCTAACATTTTGAGATTTTGCTGTCACTAACTGATGTGGAGGTAAACTATTTACACTGACTCAAACTTGTTGACATTTAAGTGTTAAAAAAACACTATCTAAACAGTAGAAAGAATATAAGAATGACACTCACGAATATTTCTAGCTGTCAACAAGTCAGGTTACTTACTAACTGTGAGCGCTTGAAGTATTGTGTTCTTTAGATAGAATGAGAAATACTGCTACTCCAGGGTTTTTTTTATAGCCATATAATTGTCTGTATTAATTAGCAAAATATTATGAGTGTTTTCATTTCTTCCATCTCTAAAGTGCATTCTTCTCCCTTTAAACAATAGTAGAAAATAATTTTTCATGCATTCAACAGATAGATGGTGATCATTCACACAAAAACCAAGGACACCACCATTCCCTAAGAAAGAATTTAATTAAAGATCTATTTTTAGTAAGTAGGTAAGTAGTAGCACAAACTATAAAATACTCCTACATATAATAACCGTGGGAAAAAAGATTAAACAGAAGTATCGCTTTTCTTTTATCTTCCTGATGAAAATATAACCTCTCATTTGAACACTGAATAAAGAAACACTTACTGATGTCTCAGCAGGACATGTACCCCTATGAGTGTCCACTCTGTTACTTAGATGAATAGGGCTGTCTCTCTACATCTCTTGGCTTTTCTTTTTCTAAGAAGACATAAAAGTAGAAAAGACTGGAAATGCAGGGGAGTTAATACTACACTCTTTCTCCTTCTAAGTAACAACTTCATTGAAAAAGGAGCTCCTACTCATTTCATTTTCATGTTGGGAAAGGATGTTAATATTTACTTTTTAAAATGTGCAATATAGAGATTAAGCACATTGAGCTAGAGCCTGACCTCTGATCTTGGCTCCAATACTTACAAATTATAGAACAGTAGCAAATTACTGGATTTCTTTGTGTCTCAGTTTTCTCATCTGTAAGAGGAGAATTATGATAACAACTATTCCACTGGTTTTTGTGGGGATTAAAGCACTTAGAACAATGTATGGCACATATTAATCACTATTTTGCTTCCTACTCCCACTATTTCTTCTTTGTCCTAGTCTCACCCTTCCAACTGCTTCAAATAATTATGGACTGTGTAAACTAAAATTTTTGAAGAAGTTCATTGTCATGTGAGTAGGGTCACCCTGGAAGCTTGAACGAAGAAAGTTTAAAAATACTGACACGACATACTGTTTTATGTAGTATTTAGCATTTTGAATATGTAGAGGAAATGAATATAATGTAATTGGAGGGTTTTTGAGTAGTTCCCCATACTCCAAATCTTTTTTTACTGTCTATTAAGCTGTAAATTGTCCATATACATGTTGAGCAATACATTACTTCAAAAATCAGCAACTTAAAATAACAAATTTCTCCCTCCCTATTTTGCATTTTTTGTGGGAATAGGCTTAGCTGGGTGTATCTGTCTCAAACTCTCTGATGAATGTATAGTCTGTCACTTGGCACTGTGGCCTCATCTGAAGGTACGATGGTGGGGGGGAATATGCTTCCTAGCTTACAAACACAACCAACTACAATGTCCTAAGGCAATCCTGTGGTGAGGCCCATGTGTTGAGGGCACAAGACTTTTTAATGGCTACATTTAGTTTGTAGGTTGTCTTGCCATCTCAAGAATGTTGTTCTTCACTTTACCAAGTCAGACCTTTTATTTCTATAAAATCACACCCATAGGGTAGTCATGTGCCATTAGACTTTACTAATGTCTTGGGGGAGATGACCAAGTGTTTATATTACAGAAAGCAAATAAATCCAATTGAATAGTACACTTTTACATTCTTTTGGCCAGTCCACAAGTGAGACTTTTCCCATACTCATTTATACTGACCCACACTCATGAGAAATAGCTGATTGGTTTCTCTCTATTCTTCCTCCCATCTTTCCTCTTCATCTGCTGTCTTCTGAACCCCCCCAATTCATCCCACTATATAGAGCAATAAAAGAATCTCTAGTGGCTGCTCCCAGTCTGAATTGGTAGATTTGGCATAACCAGATATGTTAATATGCTCCATAGAATCAGAAGACTTTCCATTTAATGGAAATGTACCCCTTAGAAAACCATTAGAGTTTTAAGTAGCAATTATATTTCCTTTCATTATACTCAAGTTTACTTAAGAATTTGTAGTTCTTGTTAGTTTTTACCTTTGAGATTTCTGTGGTTCTAGAGTATAGAAAGTCGAGTATGAACTGATTTAGTTTTTAACTCATATAAAAAGTTTTAGTCAAGAAGCTTACTCCCTGCTTCTTTATAATGTTGAAGAGTTGCAAAGATAAGATTTCTTAAGTTTTTATTTTTGGAAAAATGTTTTTGTCAGTTTCATGTCTCTCATACCAAAATGTGAGCAACTGGGTTTATTTCATATATGTAGATTAGAAGACAGGTAGAGTGTACAAGATTTGAAGAGGATGTCCTCATATTTTGTCAAATATTCTCTGGTCTCATTCAATTATATTTCTGTAGGTATTTCCTGCATTCATTATTTTATTTATGCTAACTTTTTTCTTTGTGGCTAAAGTTGTGGTCTTTATCAAGTCCTCTCTTTTCTAATGTCATTAATTTGTCAATTTAAAAATATGCCTTATCACTTTAAATATTATAATTGCAACTTGAAAACTACAATGATAGCTTCCTTCTGTTTAAGATTTACAACCTCAACCAAGATTAAATAAATGTTTTGAAGGGATACAGCTTATATTAAGGATTTTAAACACAGGTATTTATGAAAAGGAAAAAGGTTTAAAAAATAAATAAACAAAGCTGGGCTCGGTGGCTCAGCCTATAATCCTGCGCCTTTGGGAGGCTGAGGTGAGTGGATTGCCTGAGCCCGCGGGTTCGAGACCCGCCTGGGCACCGAGACCTCATCTCTACAATAAATCAAAAATCAGCCGGGCGTGGTAGCGCACGCCTGTAATTCTGGTTACTCGGAAGGCTGAGACGGAAGGATCGCTGGAGCCCAGCAGGCAAGGCTGCGGTGGCCGGAAGCGGCCACTGCACTCCAGTCTGGGCGACAGAGTGAGACTCCAACTCAAAAAACAAACAAACAAAAATAAATAAATAAATAAATAAACAACCATACACATGAAGAAGAGAAGGGATAAACAAAACAAATGCATTATTTACTAATGGAGAAGTTAGCATTAATGTTGAGATCAAAATAAAGCAATTTATGAAATTTAAGCATACCATCAAGAAAAATGCTGTAAACTTTTAGGTTAATTATATTTTACAACAAAACCAAACCAAAAATATCAAGTATTTGAAATAATAGCAATTATTACACTGCTTTTCTGAGTACTTCTCTGTGAATAGAGATGAATACGAACTTTTATTTTCAGATTTTCTGGTTATCTATAACTACTTTTTTATTCATAAAGTCAAATAGGTTTTATAATTCTAACTTTAAAAAAATAACAAGAGTGACCTGACTTAAACTATCCTTATTGACATTATACTTAATTCAAGTCAGCTAAAATATTTTTAAATTCAAAAGAAAAAGATAATAGCAAAGGGCAGGCTAATGTATTAAATTACCTGAGAGAAAAAAAAATATTTTTTAGGAATTCATGTTCACACTAACCTTTTGATATTCAGGATGGCTGTGATGGCTCTTTGCTAGAGAGTGTTTTTCTTTCAGAAAATGTTAGCAACTTTTCATTCTTAAAATAACTTTTTCCTTTGACAATCACTGAGCTGTATCCTTAGACAATAATCATTAAATGCTATCAAAAAATTGTTGGATAGGTCCTAGTATAATAAGGAAAATGATTCATTATTATCATATTTTATTCCATTTCAACCCAAAATGTGGAGTGGAAGTTTTGTTTTGGTTTGTTTTCCCCTGTTCAGCAATGTTCTTTCTCTACTCACTGATTTCTTTTTTCCCACTTAAACTCCTACCTCAATGTTCCTAAGCATTCTCTAGACACTTTCTAGGAACTGCTGGGAAGTTTGGATATCAACAGGGTAGTTTCTCAGCATGAAGCCTATATCCCATTTTTGTATTTTCTCCTCATAGCTACCAGAAAACTAGAAAAGATATGCTGACCTAGATACAAAACTGAGATTCAAAGTCATAAAGTAGCCGGACAAAACTCATCTGTCTGGTAAGTGTTATAATTTTTATGTGACTTTGGCACTTAGGGTCAATGTTATGAACTGATTATGTGCATATGTACAAACTTACCTTTCTCTGCTTAGCATAAAGGTAAAGAAAATGTTTCTCTAGTACAAACTACCTTACTAAATCAGTTAGGGCAGAGCCCACAGAAGCTTTACTCAGGAGCAACCAGCATTCCTTTAGTCAATATCCTTATATGGGATAATCAAAAATAACTTATCATTGTGAGATAATTTTGCATTGGTATACTACTTCAAGCTTTATTTTGCCAAAATATCTTACATGTATTCACTTACATATATTCATTTCCTAATGACACTGAGTGAAATTAATAATTATTATTTATTGGTTGCTTATTATTTACCAGGCATTGTGCTAAGAACTTTATGTCTTATCTATACAATAACCCTGTGAGGCAGCCACTATTACTGACTATATTCTGTAGAGGAGGAAAAAGAGAGAGATTAAGCTATGTGTAAACCACAAGAATTCAAAAGGTATTAGTTTAAGTGAGAAAAGGAGAGTTACTGGCACACACAAGAATGGCTCACAAATTTCAAGCAAAAGGACCTTAGATTAGAGGATTATATTGGAGGATCCAGTTCTGCCAGAACACTCTTCTTGTATCTCCTATTTCTGCTTCTCTTTGGGGGCTGGGGACAGACATCTTTAGAGCGATGTCCTAATTGTTCCATAAACTAAGGAGGAGAAAAAAGGCCTTACTCTGCCACCTCCAATTTGACAATCCTGAGGTCACATAATGAAATTATAACTAAAAACAATTCATTTCAGGCACTATTTTCAAAACTTTTTACCCCACAAAATTCCTGAGCTGGATATTATTATCCTCATTTTAGATTTTGTTTTTGTTTTTAAACAGCTGTAAAACAAGTTTAGAAAATTCTGGGGGAAGGAGCTTAAAATGGCGATGGACAGGTCAGACTGTAAGAGTCTCTGTGGGGGCAAGTGTTCATAAAGATCATCTGTGTGAATGGGTGGGTGGTGATATGAGTGTGAAAGTCCATCTGAGGGGATACTCAGGTGCATGCACTCAGGTCCTCCCTCTGAGAGAAACTACAGGCCCCCATCCGCCCGCCTCCCTCTGAGAGAAACTACAGGCCAGCAAGAATGCACACAGGATTGTCTGCTGCTCACAGGAAGGTACCTGAGAAAAGTCTGCGAATTCAGCTGATTCCCATCTCTTGGCACCTGGCCCACACCATCACCTGTCATAACTGATCAGCTGGAGCCCTGGATCTGATCAGTGAAGAGAGAGGATGGGGGAAGCCAGAGAGGACTCCATGCATGGTAAGGAGCCACCCACCGCAGCCGGGTTTTTTTTGACCCAGGACCAGGCAGAGATTTGCATTGACCTGCCTAGCTCTGCGCAGCCTCCAACTTGTTGCCTGAGGTAATCTCATCAAATCAGGAGAGACAGAAGCCCCTCCCCCAGGCTGAATCAGACACAGAAAACTCAGATCTGTGTGGCAGACCTGGCAGGCAGCCAGCAAGTGAAGCCAGATCTGACCCACCCTCTTCCCAAAGTAGGCCTGCGGCAACTGAACCAAGCTATGAGTAACCCTATCAGCTTGTGATGAGAGCAGAGGGGAGAGGCTAGAGATCAGAGCTGAAGGGACTTTGGACATACAGGAAGGACCTCAGAGTCAGTCTGATTCCTTGTTTTTATTTTTATTTTTTGATAGTTTGTTTTGCTCACTTTTGTTTGCTTTTTGTTTTTTTGTTATTTTTCTCTTTCATTCTGGTTTTGATAACATTTTCATACTTGTTTTGCTTTTGCTATTTTACTGATTTTTTTTTCTTTCTTCTTTCTATTCTTTAGACTCCCTGTTTGTGTAGGGAAGAGTACTTCAATAGGCAGGATTTTGCTGGACTGTATGTTTGTGTGATTACCTGTATGCTCTAGTGTCTTTTTTCCCCCTCTTTTCTGTCTTTGTGTCTCCTTTCATTTGTTAGCTGATATATCTGTCTGTTTCCCCTCTTACTCTTCTCTCACTCCACCTTCTTCTTAACCGCCCCCCCTTCCTTCTTCCATTATTTTCCTTTTTATTACTCATTTTGTTCTAGGGAGCAAACCGAAACCCCCACTGCATGGACAGATTGTAAGGCAATGGGAGGTGGGGTCCAGGGTGCCCGTATACCTGTCAGTGGATACTGGGATCTGCAGATGGATTCTGAATCACAGCTCCCTCCTCAACTAAATCTCAAAACTGCCAAAAGTACAGCCCCCAATTCACAGTCCAGTTTCAGAAGTGAACAAAGCCAAAAGATCCACATAAGGAAGAATAGGAGACTGAGCAAAAAGAAGTAAAAGCAACCTCACCATCCCTGAAAAACAGAATTAAAGAAGGGGGGGATGTTGGAGGGGAGGAAAATCTACACAAATGAAGAAAAACCAAAAGAAGAATATGGGTCTCTCACAGACCCCTGGAAGGTCAGATACTGAGAAAACAGATTTTGGAACACAAACAATGAAGAACCCCCAGAATGACTAGTCTCAAACTACAAACCCAGATATCAAGAAATTAATAGAGAGATTAAAAAGAATTGAGGAGAGACAAGAGGAAAATAGGAAGGAGTTGATAACTGACATAGCAGTAAAGAATGCTATGAATGAAATAAATAGCAAACTGATAAACATGGAAAACAGAATTAGGTAAGCAGAAGAAAGAATCTCAGAGCTTGAGGACCAAAATATAGAACTAACCCAAACTGTCAAAAATATAGAAAAGAAGCTTAAAAAGATAAAACAAAACCTTTAAGAGATGAATGACTACCTCAAGAAGCTGAATCTAAGAGTACTGGACTTCCTGAGGCAGAGAAACAGAGACTACCCTGGAACAAACATTCCATGAAATTAGTCAAGAAAACTTCCCTCAGCTTTGTGATGTGACCATTCAAACACAAGAGATTCAGATAACCCCTGCAAGACAACAAATGAGAAGACCAACTCCTAGACACATAATAATTCACCTAAACAAAGTAGGTATAAAAGAAAAAAAGCCTAAAGGCAGAAAGAGATAAAGGTCAGACTACCTACCAGGGAAGACAAGTTAGAAAAGCAGCAGATTTATCTACAGAAACACTTCAGGTTAGAAGAGCTTGGGACCCAATCTTCAAAGTTCTCAAAGATAATCAATTGCAACTAAGAATAACCTACCCAGCTAAACTAAGCTTCATCAGTGTGGGAGAATTAAAATTTTTCCCAGACACTCAATTCCTAAGAATTTACACTTCCTATAGACCAGCTCTATGAGAAACACTTAAGAAAGCATTAAACACAGAAGAAAGGGGAAAAAGAACAACAATGTTCTTCACAAAAGTGCAGAAAAAAATTGAAAACACACATGAATCAATCCAAAAATCAAAAGAAACACAGCAAACAGACAGGAACAACAGCACCTCTATAAGAACCTCATGACAGGGATAGACTCTCACATTTCAATAATTAGCCTGAATGTGAATGGACTAAATGCACCACTGAAAAGATGTAGAATGGCAAAATGGATAAAATATCATGAGGCAACAATATATTGTCTCCAAGAAACTCATCTCACCAGAAAGGACACTCACAGACTCAAAGTAAGTGGATAGGAAGCAAAATTTCAGGCAAATAGAACACAAAAGGAAGTTGGAGTTGCAATCTTAATTTCAGACAAAATACCCTTTAAGCTATTAAAAATTTAAAAAGATGAAGGCCACGATATAATGATAAAAGGTTTAATCCATCAACAAGAAATATACATTCTAAACATATATGCACCCAACATAGGAGCACCAACGTTCATAAAGCAGCTTCTAGGCAAAATTTTAAAAGATATTGACTTTAATACTATCAAAGATGTGGACTTTAATACCCCACTCACAACCCTAGACAAAAAATCAGCAATGAGATCCCGAACCTCAATGAGACTCTTGAACAAATGAACTTAATTGATACCTACAGAACACTCCACCCAATGAATATACATTCTACTCACCACCACATGGAATGTACTACAAGATCGACCATATCACTGGCCATAAATCAAAACATAAACAAATTTCATAAGATTGAAATTTTGTCTTGTACCTTCTCAGACCACAGTGGAATAAAAATAAATATCAACACCAACAAAGTTTCCCCAAAACCAACGAAGACATGGACACGAAATAGTATGATGCTAAGCAATGCCTGGGTCAACAATGAAATCAAAACAGAGATTAAAAGGAACCTGGAAACAAATGAAAATGAAGAAACATCTTGCCAAAACCTCTGTGATGCCATGAAAACAGCAGTAAGAAGGGAATTCATATCTTTACAAACACACATGAAGAAAATGAAAGATCACAAGTTAACAGCCTAACAAGTCACCTAAGGAAGCTGGAAAAGCAAGATCACCAAAACCCTAACTTCAGAGGAAGAATACAGATCACCAAAATAAAAGCACAAATCCAAGACATAAAAGACAAAAAGATAATACCAAAAAATCAATGAAACAAAAAACTAGTTCTTTGAAAGAATAAACAAAATTGATGGTCCCTTAGCTAGACTGACCAAGAAAAAGAGAGAAAAAGCCCAAATAAACTCAATCAGAAACACAAAAGATGAAGTCTTTTGAAATACCAAAGATTATCAGAGACTACTATGTACACTTGTATGGAAACAAACTTGAAAATGTAAAGGAAATGAAGGACTTTCTGATATCACACAACCTCCCCAGGTTGGAACAAGAAGAAATTGAGACCATAAACAGATCAATAACAATCCAGGAAATTGACTATGTCATAAGAAAACTACCTACAAAATAAAGCCCCGGACCAGATGACTTTAGCACAATTCAACAAAACATACAAGGAGGAAACAATACCAATTCTATTGAAAGTATTCCAGATGATTGAGAAACATGGACCTCTCCTCAAATCATTTTATGAAGCTAACATCACATTGATACCCAAGCCAGGTAAAGATCCAACAAAGAAAGAGAACTATAGGCCAATATCCTTGATGGACATAGATGCTAAAATTCTCAATAAGATCCTAGCAAACCAGATTCAACAACACATATCAAAAAATCATCCACCACGACCAAGGAAGCTTAAACCCTGGGGTGCAAGTCTGGTTCAACATTCGTAAGACCATAAACGTAATTAAATACATCAACAAATATAAAAACAAAAAACACATGATTATATCATTAGATGCACAAAAAGCTTTTGATAAAATTGAGCACTCTTTCTTGACAAAAACCCTTGGACATCTAGGCGGGTGGAACATACCTCAAAATAGTAAAAGCCATCTATGAGAAACTCACAGCCAGCATACGGCAAAACTGACAGAAACTGGAACTATTTCCCTGGAAAACTGGAACAAGACAATGATGCCCACTCTCACCCCTCCTGTTCAACATAGTTTTGGAAGTCCTAGCTAGAGCAATCAGAGAAGAGAAGGCAAACAGGGGTATCCAAAAGTCAAGCTAACTCTCTTTGCAGATGACATGATTCTATACCTTGAAAACCTAAGAGAATATGTCAAAACCTCCTTGCAGTAATAAAGGACTTCGGCAGAGTCTCAGGGTATAAAATAAATGTGCAAAAGACAATTGCATTTCTATACACCAATAATAAACAAACAGAAACTCAAATGAAAACCTCAATCCTATTCACAATAGTCACAAGAAAAATGAAATAATTTGGCATCTTCCTAACCAGAGATGTGAAAGACCTTTACAATGAAACTACAAAACATGGCTCAAAGAAATCAAAGATGACACAAACAAGTGGAAAAATATTCCATACTCATGGATTGGAAGAATCAACATTGTTAAGATGTACATTCTACCTAAGGCAATTTACAGATTTAACACAATACCCATCAAATTACCAGCAACATTCTTCTCAGACCCAGAGACAACAATACAGGAATTCATATGGAAATGGAAATGACCAAGAATAGCCAAAGCAATCCTCAGCAAAAACAAAAACAAAAACAAAGCAGGAGGTATCACCCTCCCAGACTTTAAACTTTATTATAAAGCTACAATAATCAAAACAGCCTGTTGTTGGTACAAGAACAAGCATATAGACCAATGGAATAGAATTGAGATTCTCAACCAACTCATCTCAACCACTACCTACCACTGGGGAGACGAGAACCTATTCAGTAAATACTGCTGGGAAAACTGGCTGATCACATGCAGAAGATTGAAAAAGGACCCCTACCTATCCCCATACACAAAAAACTCTAAATGGATCAGAGACCTAAACATAAAACCTCAAACTATAAAACCTTAGAAAATGCAGGCGACACTCTTCTGGAAGTTGGAACTGGCAACCAATTCCTGAACAAAACCTGAAATGACCAGGCCATAAGAGATAAGATAGACAAATGGGACCTCATCAAACTGTCAAGCTTCTGCAAAGCCAAAGAAACCATCAAGAGAGCAGGGAGACAGCCAACAGACTGGGAAAAAATATTTGCCAACTCCATGTCTGACAAAGGCCTAACATCTAGGATCTACAAATAACTCAAACGTGCTGAAAAGAGAAAAACAAACAATCCCATTACAAAGTGGGCAAAAGATATGAATAGGTAGTTCTCAAAAGAAGACTATGAGCAGCCAACAGATACATGAAAAAATGTTCAGCCTTACTAGTCATTAAGGAGATGCAAATTAAAACTACAATGAGATGCCACCTTACTCCAGCCAGAATGGCCATCATAAGTAACAAAAAATAACAGATGCTGGAGAGGATATGGTGAAAGGGAACACTTCTACACTGTTGGTAGGAGTGTAAACTAGTATAGCCTCTGTGGAAATCAGTGTTGCAATTCCTAAAAGTTCTAAAAATTGAGCTTCCCTATGACCCTGCAAGCTCCCTACTGGGAATATACCGGGAAGAACTCAAATCACTCTATAAAAAAGATACCTGCACATGTATATTTGTCACAGCCTTGTTCACAATAGCAAGAACATGGAACCAACCATGCTGCCCATCAAAAGAGGACTTGATAAAAAATGTGGTACATACACACGATGGAATATTATGTAGCCACAAAGAACAAAATCATGAACTTCACAGCAACCTGGGTGGAATTAGAGTCTATAATACTGAGTGATCTTTCATAGAAACAAAGAACCAAGTATCACATGTTCTCAGTCATAAGTGGACCATGAACAACTACCATAATACTATAAGAAAAGAATTGACAGTAGTTGGAAATTGCAGTGGGGAGGTGGGGTGTGGAGGTGAGAATGCCAGTAGTCGAAATCTGACTGGGGAGTGGGTGACATACTTCATCAACAGGGGCACCTGCACAATGAATGTTTGTATAACCAACCCTGAATTGTACCACACAATTTGAAAATTAAAAAATTAAAATAAAAAAAAGAAAAATCTGGGGACTTACTCAAGTTCCAGTAGTTAGGAGATGGTTGTGCTTGTTTTTCAATTAAGGCATTATGACAACATATCCCATCCCCTTAACCATTATTCTATCTATACTGTTGCCCGTTGGCCTGAACTGAGTCTCATGTCTATCAGTGAATCAATTACCACAGCTAGGGAGATGCTATCATACTGTGTCAACATAGATCTGGTGCCCATGCTTGTAGTCAGGGGATGTAATTCCGTTATGGAAAGGAGTGGCCACCTCAAGTAACTTCCCTGAGGTTATATGGCCATATGTAGAAAGGTGACTAAGAACTTAACTCTGTCTGATTCCAGAGCCCAAATTCTTACCTTACCTATCTATACTGTCTTTAATAATATCTTGTATTGCTATCTCATTTTACAGATGAGAAAATCAACACGATGAAGCCAGAATCTCTCCAACTTTGCCTGGCAAGAAATAGAGGGAAATAGAACGGACCCAGATCACTCCATTCCTTGACCCAATGTCTTGTCTACCCTCTTCAGCTCCTTCATAGTAGTGATGGAATGTTTCTATTACAATTGTCTCTAAAGAGAGTTGATTTAAAGGCTCCTATCTTTTAGAGGGGTGGGAAAGTACAAGGTTTTATAGTAGTAAAGTCAGCTGTATGCTTAGTTTTTGTATTAGTTTCCTATGGCTGCCATAATAAAGTACTACAAAGTGGGTGTCTCAAAAAATAGAAATTTGCTGTCTCACATTTCTGAAGGCTAAATGTCTGAACGTCGATGTGTGGTTAGGATTGATTCCTTCTGAAAGTTGTGAGGAAGAATCCGCTCCATTTCTCTTTCCTAACTTATGGTGGTTACTGCTAATCTTTGATGTTTCTTGGCTTGAAGATGCATCACTCCCCCATCTCCGCCTTCATTGTTATATGACGTTCTCCTCGTGTGCATGCCTGTGGCCCAATTTCCTCATTTTATAAGAACATCAATCATGTAATATCAGGGGTTCACTCTACCCCAGCATGACCTCAACGTAATCAATTACAATTGCAACAATGCTATTTCCAAAAAGGTCACATTCTGAGGTACTGGGGGTTAGAATTTCAACATATAAATTTGGGGAACACAGTTCAACTCACAAAATTTTCTCTAATAAGAAAAAGGCAATAGAAAACTGGAAAAGCTTTTCTGCTAAGGAAGATTTGTTTTCATCGGCTCTTATATTAAAGCCGAAGAGGGAGGTACTTAGAAAACTAGCCTTAAGGAGCAGTGTGGAGGAAAGTTGGGAAAAGGGAGTGGGGAATGGGAAGAAGAGATGGCCAATAAATGAGCTCGAGAGGATTCAAGTGGAAAAGAGAATGAAGTTAGAAAAAGCATTTGGAAGTGTCCAGGGGAGTCTTTCAAAAGACTTTGAATTGGCTGGTTAGTGGTAGGTTCTGATCCAAAATACCATTGAGATTATAGAAAGTGGATGGTATAGACAAAGCAATAAGTACAAGAAGTCAACTTTGGCCTCATTATTGAAGATTAATCATTGGAGGGGCTGGTAAAAAAACATAAGGAGAATGAGAACAAGTGAGAGATCAAAGATTAGGATGCAGAGTCATTCTTGAATTCATCAAAAGGGTTAGCATCATTATGAATAACGTCTTTTAGAACTACTTTTGTTCAACAAACCACTTCTGAATATTTAAAATGCAATTAGTGATTTGGTTTTCTGATATACATTTCCTGGAAACCAATTGGATCTAATCAGCTCTGTCTAAAAACATTTTCTTTAGAATTTATAAATAATAATGATCCATATAATATAAAATGAAGGCTCATTATTAATGGGGTTCTTAAATGAGCTAATATATGTAACATGCTTTGAATAGCACTTGGCACATAACAAAGATACATAAGTGTTAGCTAGTGTTATTAGGTAACTGTTAATCTCTCATAGAACAAGTAAAATAGAACGAAGTAAAGTATAAAAAGACTGGGAGAGGTTTGCTCTGAGCTCCTTCCACATTAATGAATTTATTTTCAGATGCTCCAATAACCACCTCTGATTGCTACTGAGATAATGAAAAAAATCTCAGTATTAGCCAGGCTCGGTGGCTCAGCCTGTAATCCCGCGCCTTTGGGAGGCTGAGGTGAGTGGATTGCCTGAGCCCGCGGGTTCGAGACCCGCCTGGGCAGCGAGACCTCATCTCTACAATAAATAAAAAAATCAGCCGGGCGTGGTAGCGCACGCCTGTAATTCCGTCTACTTGGAAGGCTGAGGAGGAAGGATCGCCGGAGCCCAGCAGGTTGAGGCTGGGGTGACCGGGAGCGGCCACTGCACTCCAGTCTGGGAGACAGAGTGAGACTCCAACTTAAAAAAAAAAAAAAAAAATCACAGTATTGATGTATGAAAAATAAAAAGAAGTTTTTGTGCTCTCTGTTCATTCCTTTATTCATTCAACATAAAGTTGACAAAGAAAATGCCTACTCTTTTCAGCTTTCTAGAACTCTTTATTAACAAATCACTAAAATTTATATCAAACAAAAGATATCTAGTAGTATAACACATTAGTTTAAAAAGTTTCAGAAAATGGAAAGTTATAAACTGGTCATTTTAATTGATATTACATTTGAATTGATAATTTTGCATCTTAGTCAAATAATTGCAATATGATATAATAGTAAGTAATGAATTTTATTATACCCAAGATTAAGCCAACATATTATTGCAATATAATAGTATGAATATATTGTATGTACAGGAGTACCAAAAAAGTATACACATTTTAAGAGATGTTATCTATGTAATACTTTTTGAAGTTGAGTTGAATTATGTTAGCAATGTGTAATATGATGTTCACTCAAAAGATGGCATTAATCAAATGAAGGCTAGCACCACCATATGACAGGCAGGACAAGGAAAATGGCAGAAGCATGGTTGTTGTTCAAGGAGTGCAAGACCATTTTGAAGTGATATTTGAAATACAAGAATATATGGAAGTACAACAACAGCGGAGGCATAAGTATGCAATAAGCCTCCAACATGCCTAACAACTGCACGCATTTGTAGCAAGTATGAGAAGCATGGTACTGTGTTTGATGTGCACAAGAGAAGATCAGGGAGGCCTTGTACAACAAGTCCTGCAGTAATTTGCCATAATCAGAAGTGTCTGGACGCTGATAGCAGCCACTTTAAGCACCTCTTTTAATTGCAGAAGTCAAAGGTGACTTGTATTCATCTTTTGTTATTGGTATATATTGAGTATTACAATTTTAATACAGTTTTTTTTTTCTTTCTTAAAATGCGTATACATTCTTTGGCACCCTTTGTATATGCGTAAGTTCTTAAGGCTGTACTGAAATCTCTAAGAGGTTACAAATGAGGTCTAAATTGCTTCCTGTGGTGCTATTAATCACTTTTTAAATCCTTATGTAATATCTTACTGAAAGTTTTGTACCAAGTATCCATATATAACTTAAGTATAATTCTGTTTTTATGTGTTCTTTGTCTATCTTGAGTGCTCAATTAATGTTGTTTAATATTGCTATTGTTTTATATAGTCAATAATTATTTCCACACTTTACTTAGTATGCATTTTGATAGCCATCTTTAGAAGACTTTTTGATGGCATCCAACATTTATCAACACAAAAATCATCTCCCAGGAAATATTACCAAATCTGCATTAAATTTGTTGGCCTCCTTATTACTTGATTTTATATGGTAACCTCTATAAGTGTCCAAAACTAATATTGAAGATTCTAAGTAGTTTTCCACCTGCTTGCATATTAGAGGCAGCTGGGATGCTTACATTTTTTTTCCCCAATGCCCTGGGTTCAACCCAGATCAAATTAAATCAGGATCTCTGGAACACAGTTCTATATATTAGTATTTTCTAAGTTTCTTGGAAGATTCTAATGTGCAGTCAGGTTGAAAATCACACGAATTATATTCTACTTCTAAAAGTAAATTGAAAAAATACTTATAATATGAAAAACTTGATGAGTATTCAAGTATAAGGAGACCTGATTGTGTGAGAGAGAAATTTTGGCAAAACACCTTACTTTCTGCTTAGGTGTGTATGGCAACAAAGCATTGTTCCTTGGCACAGTGAGACATATAGGAAGTCATAAAGCCAAGGGACCTATCATCAAGTCAAGAAAAAAAAAATCAGCTGACACAGGAGTGCGAATTCTTAGGCCAGTTTGCTCCTCTCCTCTCTTCACTATTTGACTTCATCCTTTCTTCCCCTCCCTGCCTTCCCCCCCACACTCCCTTCATCTCCCTCTCTGTCTTATGACTGACATTTGCTACTGCAGCAAGGAAAATGGAATTGGATATTCTTTGTTCTTTTTACTAGAGCTAACTACTATTAGCAGGGATATTATGAACCGAGGATGGGATGTGATCCTTCCCCAGCACTGGAAGAAATTCAACTGAGAACAGACTAAAGTGATTTATATTACTAAATCACTTTTATGTGTTCATTAAAACTTGCATACCTTTGTATATTTGAATACATGTCTTAAAAGTTAGCTATAACATACTATTTTGCTTTCTGTTTTAAATGGCAGCTTTAAAAATATATTCTAACTTGAATAATATGCCTTATAAAGCTTTTGGTAGAGACTTTAAAAAGTTAGCACCTAACCAAAAATCAGTTAAAGTAAAAATTGCCTTCAAAAATCTCTTTAACTTTTTATGAAATAGAGTGCTGTGTGCATATATACAACAGTTGTGGGTTTTAGATAATTTCTTTGACATACATTTCAGCATTATTTAAGTGCTTTCCAGAATGAGAGAAATGCAGGGACTATATAAACTTCAAGAGTGATATTAATGAGAAGTTATTTATGACACTTGTTAAATACAGTAAGGAAAAGTATTCAAGGGGTAATATTGCAATGTGCATTTTGTAAGTAGGAGAGATATTGGGCTCAACTCTACATACAATAAAAAGTAGGAATTTAAAGCCAAGGAGCAGGGAGGGGGTCAGTGAATGGAAAATTACTATGAGGAAACATAAAGACAGAGGATTCAGACTTGACAGGATTCTTGCTGAAGATAAGTCAGCATGGTAAGGTAATGGAGGGTGGGAGACAGAAATTTGATTACATATCAAGAGTGATCAGATACCAAGGGTAGGGGTTTTTCCTTAAACTGACTCAGCAGGAGTCTTGCTAAAACTGGACCAAGCAGGCCAAGAACAGAACCCAAGGATGGGACTTATTCAAAAAGAGAACTCAAAGGAGTCTAACTCAATTTAGTAAAGGAGAGAGTTTTTGTTAGTGGCATAGTACTCTAATTTTCTTAATTCTATTCATCATATGGACAAAAGCAAAATAGACCAAAAACTAGCCAACAAAACATTCTTATTGTAAAATATATGTACATTTTTCACACATAAACACACACATATATATACACAATCTCATTTGCCTTGTTTTTATAAGTTAATAACTTCATATTTAAGGCCAAGCAGCAAGGAGGGGGCATAAATGAATGGAAAATTACTAAGAGGAAACATAAAGGTGAGAGGATTTCGACTTGATAGGATTCTTGCTGAAGGTAAGCCAGCATGATAAGATAAAGAAGGGTGGGGGTGAGGAATCTGATCCCATAACAAGTATGATCTGCTTTGTGATATCTTATATCAACAAAATAAATTTAATAAAGAATATGCTTAGAATGTCAAATAGCCAAAAAGAAGGTTAGTACTTAGTTGAATTTCTAGATGGTATTTTGAGTCAATTTTTTCCCCTAACATTTTGATAGCAATCTTTGCTCTGCTGCGAAGTTTTATCTGCTTCCTAGTTCATTATTAGAAACTGTTCCTAGCTGGGCTCAGTGGCTCAGCCTGTTATCCTGCGCTTTG
Organism: Carlito syrichta; assembly: GCF_000164805.1. NCBI lineage: Eukaryota > Metazoa > Chordata > Mammalia > Primates > Tarsiidae > Carlito > Carlito syrichta. Next base: position 152,201 of record NW_007190932.1, read on the forward strand.
GGAGGCTGAGGTGAGTGGATTGCCTGAGCCCGCGGGTTCGAGACCCGCCTTGGGCAACTTGGTGAGACCTCATTTCTACAATAAATCAAAAAAATTAGACGGGTGTGGTAGTGCGCACCTGTAGTTCCAGCTACTTGGAAGGCTGAAGCGGAAGGATCACCAGAGCCCAGCAGGTCGAGGCTGCCATGGCCGGGAGCGGCCACTGCACTCCAGTCTGGGTGACAGAGTGAGACTCCAGCTCAAAAAACAAAAAAGAAACTGTTCCTAACAGGATACAGGTAACAATATCATGAAGTGGAAATGCAAACAGCCCCTTTAATTTTAACTTAGAACCATATTGTACTGTCTGACTAGAAAGGAAAAACTTTATTAAATGTCTTCTTTAATAGTCAATAAATTAAATCCTCCTAATATTTGAAACAGCTTTAACAAAAGAAACTGGGCCTTCCATATGAGTTCTTAGCTAAAAAGGAAGGATTCCAAAATTCTCTCAACTCTTTCAGAATATTTAAAATTTAATAGTAGGCAAATCATTTATTTTTACAAAGTACAAATAGTTTAAAATACAACATTTTAAGAAAAACTAACCTTTCCTTGTATGTTAGTAGGCAAGGTCAAGTTTTGTGGGGTGAGGAGACATGAATTTCCATTTCCCTTCTTAACCTGGTGAATTAGACAGAAAATCTAGGATAAAGCATTTATCAGAGACCTGGGGCCTCTCTTTTACTTATTGAAAATTTTTCTTCTTTCTTTCAGGATCTGAAAACTTAGCACTACTGAGGCCTAGGCTGACATTTTCTCCTCTCCTTTCATTGAAAGTACTAACCACTTCGGACCATCCAAGGAAAAAGTAATATTGGCTCTCTTTTTTCTCAATCCTGGAAATAATATTTTTTACCCTGCATTCAGGTCAACATTACTGGAGCAAGTTCCTAAGGTCCATTGTTCATTCAGTCTTGCAATTCTGGGGTGAATCTTTACTTTCTCTACCCATCCTTCCTTTCATTGTATTCAATTTGCTTTCAAAGAAAACCTTTGGAAAGGGTGAGAGTAAGGATTAGTAAGAGTGGACAGAAAGGAGGACATGGTGTAAGAGGCATAGCTTTGGAATCAAACTGTCTTAATCCTTACTCCTAAAACACTGTTTTGATAGGCCAGTTTAGACAAATTGCTTGTCCTCTGAGTGTCTCAATTCTCTTAATAATAAAACAGAATTAATAATAATCTCATTGCTTCACCCAGAAGAGATATCCTTTCCCCCAGCACCTTCTCTTACATCATCTCTAAATTTGATTGAAATCTTTACCCCATCAAATTTTTAGCCCAGCATCTTTTCCAACACTTAGGCTTCTAGAATGTACACTTCTAGAAATGTATCTTCTAAGGATGAACTCTTGAAATAGTATCTTGATTAGAGAGGATATATGCTGGAATATAAAAAATTTTATAAAAGTGCACAAATATATTTGCAAGTTTTAACTCAAGAATGGAGGGCTTAACAAGCTTTTTGTTATAAATTATTTTTCAAAATAATTTATTTTATGTAAAGCACTTATAACAGCCAGTGATAGATTAGCTTTTACTACTTTTACCTGGTCTAATTTAAAATGAGGTAAATTAAATTAAGAACAGGATTTGGTTGCAAATTAAAAATTCTCTCTATCATAATTATGCTCAATTTAGTCAAAAATTCACAAAATAGCATAGACTAGGTGGTTTACAATAACATAAATTTATTTTTCACAGCTCTGGAGGCTTGGAAGACCAAATCCAAGGCACTGACATTCTGGCGTTGGGTGAGGGCTCACGTCCTGGTGCACAGATGGCTGTTTTTTTCAGTGTGTCCTCACATAATGGAAAGGATGAGAAGTCTCTGGTGTTTATTTCTTTAGGGCACTAGCCCCATTTATGATGATTTCAGAGTATAAATTTGGGAGTGATATGGGGGGAGGAACAACACATTCAGACCTTAGCATAGTTCAGAAATAAACCCACAAACATATGGCTAATTGATCATCATGAAAGATGCCTGGACCAGGGGTCCCCAAACTTTTTGGCAAAGGGAACTGGTTGTGTGGAAGACAACTTTTTCACAGATGGGGGGGGCGCAAGGTGGTGGATTATAAGACATTCGATTCTCATAATGAGTGCAGCCACCTAGATACCTTGTGTGTGCAGTTCACAATAGGGTTGGCACTCCTATGAGAATCTAATGATGCCTCTGATCTGACAGCAGACTGAGCTCCAATTGCCCACCACTCACCTCCTGCTGTGCAGCAGGGTTCCTAACAGGCCATGGACTGGTACTGGTCTGCAACCTGGGGTTGGACATCCCTTGAGTAGGAAATTTCACAGGAGAAAAAAATCTCTTTTGTTTGTTTGTTTTTTACTTGTGGTGATAAAATAACCTGTTATCAGTGAAGAAAAACAAATCAACCCTTTCCTTGCACCATACACAAAAATTAATGTAAGTGGATTGTAAACCTAAAAATAAAACCTAAAACCATAAACTCTTCTAGAAGAAACAAAAGAGAAGAAAAGGACTTGTTGGCCTTGGATTAGCCAAAGCTTTCTTGTGTAGAACACACTCAAAAATAAATCAATAAATTATATTTTATCAGTATTAAAAACTTTTGTTTACATACAGAAAACAGAAAAGCAAGCCAAGACTGGGAGAAAATATTTGCCACAAAATGACCAGAGAAAGAACTTACATTCAAAATATACAAAATTCTCTGACAACTCAATAATAAGACAAATAATTCAATAAAATGAAATTTGATCAGAGAGTTCACCAAAGAAGATATATAAGTAATAAATGAGTACAGAAAAGATGCTCAACAATGTATTCATCAGGTAATGCAAGTTAAAGCTGCAACGATTTCACAATTTCAAAGATGTCTAAAGAAAAAAGAATGATTATGCCAAATATTGGCAAGAATGTAGAGGAACTGAAATTCTTATACACCACTGGTAGAAATGCAAAATGGTAAATTATAGATATGGTACATTTTCCTAAATTGTACCATAAAACAATTTGGCAGCTTTCTTAAACTTTTAGCTATATATCTATCAGATGAACCAGACATTTCATTCATAGATATTTATGCAAATAATTGACAGCATTTACCTATGCAGAAATAGGTACACAAATGTTCATAGCAGTTTTATACATAATAACAAAAAACTGGAAATAACCAAAATTTACAGCAATAGGTGAATAAATAAACAAATGAGATACTACAATAAAATGTAAAACTATTTACTAATAAAAAATGATAAATTGTGAATACATGCAATACCATGGAATCATTATGATGGGTGTGAGAAGCTGAACACAAAATGTACATATTGTAAGATTCCACTCATATAAAATTCTAAAAAATGCAAACTTAATCTAGAGTGATAGAAAGGAGATTGGCAACTGCCTGGGGGTGGAGAGAGAATGTAAAAGAAACTTGGGGTATTATAGAAACATCTAGAATCTTGATTTTAGTGAAGTTTCATGGGTATATGTATGTGTCATACTTGAACATTTTTATTATGTATCATTTATTATATATAAGTCATAGTTCAACAACACTACTAAAAATTAGATTTCCAATTTTTTTTTTTTAATTTTAAAGATGTGGGATACAATTCAGATTAGGTATACAAATGTTCATTATGCAGGTACCCTTGTTAATGACATGTGCCCCTCCTTCCCCTGGCAATTTCCCTCAACTGCCAATCCCACCACCCAATCCCTGGCAGTTTCCCGCTACTGCCAATCACTTTCTTATAGTATTATAATTGTTCAAGGTTCACTCATGAGTGAGAACATATGGAACTCTGTTCTTTGTTTCTGTAATAGACCACTGAGTATGATAGACTGTAAATCCATCCAAGTTGCTGCAAAGTTCATATGTTTGTCCTTATTTATGGCTGCATAATATTCCATTGTGTATATGAACCACATTTAAAAAATAAAGTCCAGCTTCGATGGGCAATATGGTTGGTTCCATGTTTTTGCTACTGCGAATAGAGCTGCAACCAACATGCATGTGCAGGTATCTTTTTAGTAGAATGACTTGAGCTCCTCCAGGTATATTCCCAATAGGGGAATTGTTGGGTTATATGGAAAGTCAATTTGCAGTTCTTTCAGAAATTGCCACCACACTCTTCCAAAGAGGGGTTGCACTAGTTTCCATTCCCATCAGCAGTGTAGATGCATTCCTTTTTCTCTGCATCCTCGCCAGCATCTGTTGTCATTTGTTTTATTAATGATGGCCATTCTTACTGGGGTTATGTGGTATCGCAATGTGGTTTTGATTTGCATTTCTCTGATGATTAGTAAGGCTGAGCACATTTTCACGTGTCTGTTGGCTGCCAGTTTATCTTCTTTTGAGAAGTGTCTAGTCATGTCTTTTGCCCACTTTTAAATGGGGCTGTTTGTTTTTTTCCTTTTGGTGCATTTGAGTTCCTTGTAGATCCTAGATGTTAGGCCTTTGTCTTGGTACAAGAACAAGCATACAGACCAATGGAATAGGATAGAGATTCCAGAAGCAAAGCCTCAGTTTCTCAACCAACTCATCTTTGACAAAGTCTCCAACAACAACTACAACCACTGGGGAGAGGAGAACCTATTCAGTAAATGATGCTGGGAAAACTGACTGATCACATGCAAAAGATTGAAACAGCACCCCCACTTATCACCATACACAAAAAATTAACTCTAAATGGATAAAAGACCTAAACAGAAAACCTCAAACTATACGCATTTTAGAAAATGCAGGAGACACCCTTATAAATATTGGAACTGGCAACCAATTCCTGATCAAAACCCCAATTGCCCACACAATAAGAGATAAGATAGACAAGTGGGACCTTATCAAACAGACAAGCTTCTGCAAAGCAAAAGAAACCATCAAGAGAGTAGGGAGACAGCCCACAGAAGGGAAGAATTCCAAAATTTTTCACATGAATTTATATATTTCAATTCTTTGTATGACTTACTTGGAACTGACATTATGACAGATTTGGGTAAAAATGGAACTTCCAGGAAAAATATGACGGGGAATTTAATGTGTTCTATACTTGGACTTTGATGTTTTTGTGTGTGTATATATGTGGAAGACATTTTCAATATCCTAAAGAGTATAAACTGAGCTTCTAGTTGTAAAAGATTTCCATTTAATCCAAGAAAGTTCAAGGACACTGAGATAAATCCTTTCACATAAAAAGGTGAGGAAAAGTGTAGGAGAGAGGAAAAGTTCTCTTCCTTTTAAGAGAAGAGAAGGGGTAGAGGGGCAGGGTTTATGCATTTTAATTTATTATATCATTATTTTCTGTTTTTAATTTATTTCTTATTTTATTATAAATTGACAAAATATAATTGTATATATTTAAGAACTACAAAGTGATGTTATGAGATGTGTATACAATGTGAAATGATTAAATCAAGTTAATTCACATATTTGTCACCTCAAATTCTTACCTTTTTGTAGTAAAAACATTTTAAATTTACTCTCAGCAATTTTGAAATATGCAATACATTATTATTAACTATAATCACTAGCTGAATAATAGATCTCAAAACACTTTATTCCACCTAACTTAAACTTCATATCCTTTGGCTAACACAGGTTTGTTTCTTTATTTTTAATCCCAATATTAGCTTTTCAAGAAGGCCCAAATCTTTTCATGAAGATTCCTTTGGCAAAAATTAAAATATATGGGCATAAAGAGACTCTGATTACAGCAAATATTCTTTAGAAGCACTCTGATCAAATCTGAAAATCACAAAATCTGACTGCCATTTCCCATCAGGAGAGTTTCTGCTCATTACCTGACCTGTCTTCCCTTCCCTCAACTCCTCAGCTTGAAAAAAATCATTTCTTCCTGGTGTGAATTATTTGAATAGTTTGTCATCAATATCAACCTGCAGACTTCTTTACATAGGTCTTCTGGATAGGTCTAGCAGATAATTTAGTCTTTCTCTCTCTAGATTTTCTTATTCATTGGTCTATGCTCTAGAATGATTTATGCTGACTGACTTGGAATATCTTTCCTCTTTCTCACTTTCTAATTTAATTTTACCTGACCACCTAAAGTTGACCTTCTTCCTGAAACCTCATGGCTACCACCATCCCGACCTCCTTCTTCCATAATATACATGTTGTGAATCAGCTATTGCTTGTGCCGGTCTGTTCACATGTGTTGCCTATAGTTTGGAATAGTCAATTATTATTGTTTCCCTGGTTGGATTAAACTTTCTTTTTTTTTATAATCAATATATTTTATTACGATATTGTGGGGTACAGTTAAGGCTTAGGTTTACAAGTACGTTTCATTCAGGCACCCTTGTTGATAAGAGGTGTTTCCCCGTCCCCAGACAGATATTTACTGCCATTAATCACCTCTCCCTCCCACCACCATAGTTTCCCACTACTGTCAGTCATTTTCTTATACTATTACATTGGATGTTCAAGGTCCACTGTATGAGTGAGAACATGTGATACTTAGATCTTTGTTTCTGTGAGAGGTTAATCAGTATTATAGACTCTAGTTCCATCCAGGTTGCTGTGAAATTCATGATTTTGTTCTTTTTTATGGTTGCGTAGTATTCCATCATGTATATGTACCAAATTTTTTTAATCCAGTCCTCTTTTGATGGGCAGCATGGTTGCTTCCAGGTTCTTGCAATTGTGAACAATGCTGCGATAAACATATGTGTGCAGGTATCTTTTATATAGAGTGATTTGAGTTCTTCAGATTTATTCCCAGTAGAGGGATTGCGGAGTCATATGGGAGGTTGATATTTAGAGCTTTTAGGAATTGCCACACTGCTTGCCACAGAAGTTGCACTAGTTTACACTCCCACCAACAGTGTAGAAGTGTTCCCTTTTCGCCACACCCTCTTCAGCAGCTGTTATTTTTTGAGTTGTTGATAATTGCCATTCTGACTGGAGTTAGGTGGTATCTCAGTGTGGTTTTGATTTGCATCTCCCTGATTATTAGTGAGGTTGAACATTTCTTCATGTGTCTGTTGGCTGCTCGGATGTCCTCCTTTGTGAAGTGTCTGTTCATATCTTTTGCCCATTTTATAATGGGGTTGTTTGTTTTTTTTCCTTTCAGCACGTTTGAGTTCCTTGTAGATCCAAGATGTTAAGCCTTTGTCAGACCTAGTGTTGGCAAATACTTTTTCCCAGTCTGTAGGCTATCTCTCTGCTCTCTTGATGGTTTCTTTGGGTTTGCAGAAGCTTGTTGGTTTAATAAGGTCCCACTTGTCTATCTTCTCTCTTATGACCTGTGGGTTTCAGGTTTTGTTCAGGAATTGGATGTCAGTTCCGATTTCCGTGAGGGTATGTCCTTCATTTTCTAAGGTTCTTATGGTTTGAGGTTTTACATTTAGGTCTCTGATCCATTTGGAGTTAAACTTTGTGCATGGGGATAGATAGAGGTCCTGTTTCAATCTTCTGCATGTGGTCAGTCAGTTTTCCCAGCATCATTTACTGAATAGGTTCTCCACTCCCCAGTGATAGCTGGTGGAGGCTTTGTCAAAGAAGAGTTGATTGAGAAATTGAGGTTTTGCTTCTGGAATCTCAATTCTATTCCATTGATCTATATGCCTGTTCCTATACCAATACCAAGCTGTTTTGAGATTGTAGCTTTATACTAAAGTTTGAAGTCTGATAATGTGATCATTCCTGCTTTGTTTTTTTTCCTGAGGATTGTTCTGGCTATTCTTGGTCGATTGTATTTCCATACGAATTCCTGTGTTGTTTTTTCTAGGTCTGAGAAGAATGTTGCTGGTAGTTTGATGGGTATTGCATTGGATTTGTAGATTGCCTTAGGTAAGATGGACATCTTCACAATGTTGATTCTTCCAATCCATGAGCATGGGATATTTTTCACTTGTTGTGTCATCTTTGATTTCTTTGAGCAGTGTTTTGTAGTTTTCATTGTAAAGGTCTTTCACATCTCTGGTTAGGAAGATGCCAAGGTATTTCATTTTTTTTGTGGCTATTGTGAATGGAATTGTGGTTTTTATTTGGGTTTCTGTTTGTTTATTATTTGGTGTAAAGAAATGCGATTGTCTTCTGCACATTTATTTTGTATCCTGAGACTTTGCCAAAGGCCTTTATCAGTCTAAGGAGGTTTTTGACAGATTCTCTTGGGTTTTCAAGGTACACAATCATATCGTCTGCAAAGAGAGATAACTTGACTTCCTCTTTTCCTATTTGGATACCCCTGATTGTCTTCTCTTCTCTGACTGCTTGAGCCAGGACTTCCAATACTATGTTGAACAGGAGGGGTGAGAGTGGGTTTCCTTGTCTTGTTCCAGTTTTCAGGGGAAATGGTTCCAATTTTTGTCCCTTTAGGCGTATGCTGGTTGTGGGTTTCTTGTAGATGGCTTTTACTATTTTGAGGCATGTTCCCCCTGTGCCTAGACGTTCAAGGGTTTTTATCAAGAAGCGGTGCTGAATTTTATCAAAAGCTTTTTCTGCATCTAATGATATAATCATGTGGTTTTTGTTTTGACATCTGTTGATGTATTTAATTACATTTACGGTTTCAGGAATGTTGAATCAGCCTTGCATTTCAGGTATGAAGCCTACTTGGTCATGATGGATGATTTTTGAGATGTATTGTTGAATCTGGTTTGCTAGGATCTTGTTGAGAATTTTAGCATCTATGTTCATCAAAGACATTGACCTGTAGTACTCTTTCTTTGTTGGATCTTTACCTGGTTTGGGTATCAATGTGATGTTGGCTTCGTAAAATGATTTGGGGAGAGTTCCATCTTTTTCAGTCACGGGGAATACCTTCAGTAGAATTGGTATCAGCTCCTCCTTAAATGTCTTGTAGAATTCTGCTGGAAAGCCATCTGGACCAGGGCTTTTTTTTGTAAGTAGTTTT
>NW_007190932.1:161199-162138 GCF_000164805.1 Carlito syrichta
TGATCTTTTGTATTTCTTCAGGGTCAGATGTGACTTCATCTTTTGTGTTTCTGATTGTGCTTATTTGGGTTTTTTCTCTTTTTTTCTTGGTCAGTCTACCTAGGGGACCATCGATCTTGTTTATCCTTTCGAAGAACCAGTTGTTTGTTTCATTGATTTTTTTTGTATTATCTTTTTGTCTTCTATGTCCTGGATTTGGGCTTTTATTTTGGTGATCTGGATTCTTCTGCTGAGATTAGGGTTTTTGTGGTCTTGTTTTTCCAGCTTCCTTAGGTGGCTTGTTAGGCTGTTAATTTGTATTCCTTCCATTTTCTTCATGTGTGTTTGCAGGGATATAAATTCCCCCTTACTACAGCTTTTAAGGTGTCCCAGAGATTTTGGTAAGATGTTTCTTCATTTTCATTTGTTTCCAGGTATCTTTTCATGTCTGTTTTGATTTCATCATTGACCCAGGAGTTGTTTAGCATCATGCTGTTTAGTGTCCATGTCTTTGTGGGTTTGGAGGGGACCTTGCTGGTGTTAATGTTTATTTTTATTCCACTGTTGTCCGAGAAGGTGGAATTTCAGTCCTTTTAAATTTGCTTATGCTTGTTTTATGGTCAATTATGTGGTTGATCTTAGAATACGTTCCACGCGGTGATGAGTAGAATTTGTATTCTGTGGTCTTTGGATGGAGTGTTCTGTAGGTATCAGTTAAGTCCATTTGGTTCAGAGTCACACTGAGGTTCCGGATCTCCTTGCTGATTTTTTGTCCTGATGATCTGTCTAGGGTTGTGAGTGGGGTATTGATGTCCCCAGCTATGATGGTATTGGAGTCGATATCTTTTTTTTAGTTTACCTAGGAGCTGCTTTATGAAAGTTGTGCTCCTATGTTGGGTGTATATATGTTTAGGATGGATATTCCTTATTGATGGATTGAATCTTTTATCATTATGTAGT
>NW_007190932.1:162253-162887 GCF_000164805.1 Carlito syrichta
GAGTCAATATCTTTCTTTAGTTTTCCTAGAAGTTGCTTTATGAAAGTTGGCGCACCTATGTTGGGTACATATATGTTTAGGATAGATATTTCTTATTGATGGAGTGAACCTTTTGTCATTATGTAGTGGCCCTCTGTATCTTTTTAAATTTTTGATAGTTAAATGGTATTTGTCTGAAATTAGGATTGCAACTCCTTTCTTTTGTGTTCCATTTGCCTGAAAATTTGTTTCCCATCCTCCTCCTTTGAGTCTGTGCATGTCCTTTCTAGTGAGATGGGTCTCTTGAAGGCAGTATATTGTTGCCTGGTGATATTTTATCCATTTTGTCATTCTATGTCTTTTTAGTGGTATGTTTAGTCCATTCACATTCAGGCTAATTATTGAAATGTGAAAGTTCATCCCTCTCATACAGTTCTTATAGAGTTGTTGTTCTTCCACTTGGTTTTTTTGCCTTTCTTTTGATTTTGGTGTTGGTTCATGTATATTTTCTTCTTTTTCCTGTACTCCTGTGAAGAACGTTGTTCTTTTTTCCTCTTCTTCTGTGTTTAGTACTTTCTTAAGTGTTTCACGTAGTGGTGGTTTGGTGGCAGCATAAGTTCTTAGAGATTGGATATCTGGGAAAGATTTTAATTCT
>NW_007190932.1:162920-217920 GCF_000164805.1 Carlito syrichta
GTCTCTGAAGTAATCGCTCATCTCTGAAGGTTTGTTCTGTCTTTTTTAGCTTATTTTCTGTGTTTTTAAGAGTTTGGGTTAATTCTATATTTTGGTCCTCAAGCTCTGAGATTCTTTCTTCTGCTGTGGGTAATTCTGCTTTCCATGCTTATCAGTTTGTTATTTATTTCATTCATAGTATTCTTTATTACTGTTATCTCAGATATCATCTCCTTCCTAGTTTCTTCTTATGTCTCAATTCTTTTTAATTTCTCCATTAATGTCTTGATATCTAGGTTTATAGTTTGAGACCCTTCATTCTGGGGGCTCATCATTGTTTGCATCCCGAAGTCAGTTTTCTCAGTGTCTGCCCTCCCAGGGGTCTGGGAGCGACCCATACTCTTCTGTTTTTTTTTTTTCATTTGTGTAGATTTTTCTCTCTTTCCCCCTTTCCCTCCCCTTCTGTAATTCTGTTTTTGAGGGAAGGTGGGGTTGCTTTTATTTCTCTTCTGGAATATCCTGTTCTTCCTTGTGAGGGTCTTCTGGCTTTGTTCACTTTTGAGGTTGGAGTGTGGGCTTCACACTGTACTTTTTGCAGTTTTGAGGTTTAGTTGAGGGGGAAGCTGTGGTTCAGAATGTATATGCTGATTCTAGCATCCGTGAACAGGTTTATGAACACACTGGAACCTATTTCCCTCTGCCTTACAATCTGTCCATGCAGCAGTATGTGGGCTTGGTCCCTAGATTGAAAAGGGAGTATAAAAGAGGAAAATAATGGAGGAAGGGGGGTCAATAGGAAGTTAGAAAGAGAAAAGAGTGAGAAGGAAAATAGACATATATACCAACTATCACGTGAGAAAGAGACATAAGGCCGGAGAGGAGTGAAGAAAGACATGTAAGAAAAATTCCCTAAAGAATACTGATAGCTACACAGAGACGGACCAATAAATACATGAGACAGTGTAAGTCAGAAGGCAAACAACAAAGGTAATCAAAACAAACAGTCAAAATGATAAAATCATAAGTCAAAATAAGAGATCAGACTTAAGTCACTTCAGCTCTGATCTCTGGCCTCTCCCCTGTTTTTCATTGCAGGCAGCTAGATTTACTTGCTGTTTGGGTTTGGCTGCCTGGGAGTTGCTTTTGTCTGATTCAGTGTAGGGTTGGGGCTTTGTCTCCTGTTTAGCGATGTTACCTTAGGAACCGAGGTGGGGGTTGTTGATAGGTGGGCAAGGCAATGGAAATCTCTGCCTGGAGAATGGTGGAAGCTGATTCTCTTTCATAGATACATTTCTCTCTGCTTGTCTGGGTCCCCAAGCTTGGGGTCACGCACTGAGTGCCTCAGCCAGGGTGGGCCCAGAGTTCCAGAGCTCCAAAGCTCCAACGGGCAGGCGGTGAGCAGCAAGAGTGGCCCCGGGCCCCCCACAGGGTACTTCAGCCAGGAATGGGACTGGTGTCTGAGGGGCGGGTGCCCAGAGCCTCCCTGAGTGACCAGTGACTTGGTGCTGGGTGCTGGGTGTGAGACGATGTAACCAGGGAGGGATCTAAGACCCGAGATTCTCATGCAGGCTAGAGTCGCATATGGTGGAACAGCCGCTGCAGGGGGCCGCAATATCCGGCCCTGCGTGGGACCAAAGGTTCCTGGGCCTCGGACCAGTGCAGTTGGTGGTTGACTGGGGGATGGGGGAAGAAAAGTAAGAGACTTTTTGGGAACTCACATTCGTTGAATCTCACAAGTTCACCTACACCATTGCCATCTTACTGGAACTCCAGATTATACTTTCTTTGAGAACAGGAAGTATGTCATATAATTATCTGGAACCATCTTAATATCAGACATATAGTACTCAGTAAATATTCACAGATTAATGGATTATAGGTTGCAATAGTAGTAAAGGAGCTGTATGTGAGTGAATTTCCAGAAATAGTAATATCAACTTTGTATATCTATAAAGAATGGCAGTTGAGCTCATGAGCTTTGGAATCAGTTTAACTCAAATCTCAGTTCTGCCATCTACTGGGGAAAGTCACTTAACCTCTCAGTCTCAATTTCCTCATCTGTAAAATGGGAATAATACTTTCCTTGTAAAATTATTGTGAGGATCAAATGAAATGTTTGTTAAAGTCATTCACATAATACCAGTCTCAATTCTCAATAAACTGTAGCTCTGTCTATACATATTCTATAAACTTGCAACATTGTTTTTGATTATTTTACTTAATAATACCAATAAGCTTCAATAATGCATGGAAACCCATTAATCTCAAATTTATTAATATAGAAATTGAATTTGGCAGACATAGTAATTTGTATAATGTCACACAGTTTGTAAGTGAAAGAGATAAGACTGAAACTCAAATTTTCTGATTCTACTTGTCCTGAATTATCTATTAATGAAGGGACATTATGGCAAGAAGCACGAGGTGAAAATAAGTAATTCCAAATTTGTGATTATCATTGTATTTAAATTAATGAGCCTGAAACTAAATGTATCCTTGGATTTGGTATAAACGATGGCCTGGAACACGTGCATTCTAATTCTTTAAACTGAGTTGAGCCATCACACAGGATTGCCAACTCAATAATAAGAGGATTCATTGGCCAGTGAGAAACAAGAGAAAGACAAAAAACAAAAAACAAAAAAACAGTGTGGCTGACTCCTCAATGTCCATTTCATCCATCCTATCTCAAATTTTTAATTTTAATAATCATCCTTGTCTGTAATTGATTTAGAAATGGCACACAATCCAGTTCTGACCAATACAGTTTGAAGAAATTACAGCTGGAGGAGTTTCTGGGAAATTTTGGTTTGCTTCTGGGGACCTATAAGAAGAAATAATCTCTCTTTTTTTTTTTTCTCTAATTGTTGTCCTGTCTAGATGCGTTTCCTGGAATTGCTGCGCTAATTTACTGCTGGTAAAAAGGAGGAGCTTCCTCCAAAAATGTAAAAGCAAGAGATGAGAATATACTGGGTCTCTAATGATGTCTTTGAGCATAAGGTTTGGCCTCCTGGAATCCACTGGATTCCCAGTAATATGAACATATTTTCATATTGTTTAAGCCAGTTTTAATCTGGGTTTCTACACTTGCAGTTGAGAGGATCTTAACTATTGTAATGAGTCTCAGAAAACTTTGGGAGATGAAGATAAGAGAGGAGAATGTTGTTCCTACACTGAAGGTTGAAAAAAAATCACAAAGATTGAACCTAATAACAGCTTTTAATCCAAAGATCCATTTATCCTTGCAGACTGCATTTTTATAGCATCTCCAAATGTGACAAGCATTTCAAACTTGCTTGTCAGTATGTTTAAAATGTGCATGACATTTTCAAGGAGAAGAAACCAAGTAATTGTCTGAGCCAATGGGTTTTTTGGAGGCATCTTAAACTGATGGTTCCCCCTTTACAGGGTAAAAATAAAATGTGTGGGTGGACTTCAGGGAGGGGGACTTCAAAATGCTTTTTAAAAAACCTCAAATGTAATCTGTCTTTTTTGATGTAATAAGCCATGGGAATTCCTAGGTAGGCACTTGATAAGCAGAAAATCAGACTAGAAACTTCATCAAAGTCAAATTCCCAGAAGAATTTGGGCCCTGGCAGTTGAGAAGACTTACCACAGTGGGATTTCTAGCTAATGGTTGATTTTGCCTAAATTACATAATCTCTTTGTCTCACCTCTCTCTGGTCATAAAGCAAACATGCTAATTCCCGTTTTGGTTATCATACAGTGGTAGTGAAGCAATAGTAATGACATTATTTATACATTTTCCCAGCACTCAAAAATGTCTTGCACACAGCAAGAATTCAACAAATATTTGTAAAGTGGCACAAAATAGTTTGAATTTAAAGAGACTAAACGAAAGGAGACAACTAGAACATGAATCAACAGATCTACATGGAAAGGTGTTTTACTTCACCTGACATCAATTATGATTTCAAATGCCTGTGAACTCATGCACTGGTCTGGCTTCTGAAAAATATCAGACTATATTTGTCATAAGTTCTTGATTATTTTCAGGCTTAAAATGGATATCTTTAGTTGGAAATATTTCTTATAATGCAAGATTTTATTTTTGTTACAATGTCTTGTTATATTCTTTTTAAAAAAATATGTAAACTTGCCTTTTTCCATTGTTTTGGGGAAAGTCTTTTAAATTAGAGACTCTCTTTAAATGCCTGGTGATATCTTCATGTTTTGGGATGAGGCACTAAAAGCTTATTAGATGTCCACTGTGAGCAAGTATCTTTATATTGCTGACGATAAGGTGACGGGCCTGGGTCATTTCTTTGGGAGCACCTTCAACTTTTTGCATCACTAAATATTTTCTTTTGGGCTTGTGAGTTCCTTTTGAAATAAACCTTATAAGCTCCCACACATGATTCATGAACTTGTATTTCAGTGTTCTTTGAGTCAAATAACGTAAGAGGATTTGGAATCTTCCTGTCCAGTGAACAAATTTTATGTAATACCTCTGAAATCATTCCTTCCTTAAAGTCTATTAGGGACACATTATAGAAATTAAACATTTTGTTTATTTCTAGAAGATGAGCAAGATTCAGGGAACCAACAGCTATATATGTAGTTTTTTGGGGTTCTTTTGAGTTGGAGTCTCACTCTGTCGCCCAGACTGGAGTCGAGCTCCACAGCCTCGACCTGCTGGGCTCTTGCGATCCTTCCGCCTCAGCCTTCTGAGCAACTGGAACTACAGGCGTGCGCTACCACACCCGGCTGATTTTTTATTTTTATTGTAGAGATGAGGTCTCACCAAGTTGCCCAGGCGGGTCTCGAACCCGCGGGCTCAGGCAATCCACTCACCTCACATCTCAGCCCAAATGTTTCCTATTTCTAGAAGTTCTGCTATTCAGCAGTGCTTGTATATTTTGAGGGTTCTCTGACAGACATTAGCATACTTTGGAAATTCTACAATTGCACAAAATTTGTTCAACATGTATTTATTATCACATGCCGGGCACGGATTAAGCACTTGGGATGCGACAACAGACAAAACAATATTCCCTTCCTCGAGGGGCTTATTATGTAAGAAACAGTCTATAAAAGAGACATAGAATTATGAAATACATTATTTAATAGTTTGAGGCGTGATGAGTGTCATGAAGAAAGATATTAGAATAGGCTAATGGGATTGGAAGTGCCAGGAGTTGAAGATCAAGTGGCAATTTTGAAAGGAATGGTCATGATAGACCTTATAAAAACTGTGAACTTTGAGTAGATCCTTGATAGAAGTGAAGGAGTTACTTAAGGGAATAACTAGGCATAGATACTGCAGGCAGAGGGAACCGACTGTACCAAGGTTCAGAGGCGAGAACTTATGAGTTTGATGAATAGCAAGGCCAGTGTAACTGGAGTGTATTGAGTGAAATACAATGGGAGGTGATGAGAAAGGCAGTGAGGAGACAAGATTGGTGGACAGAGATCTGCTCTCATTTTGTCGGGCCTTCTCTGCCATTGTGTAGGTGTTGGTTTTTGCTCTGAAGGAAATAGAATGCCAATGTGGGGTGTCGAGCACAGAAAAATAACATGATCTAATCTATATTTTAGGACAATCACTGGTTCTGTGTTGAGCAATGGAAGGAGGGGCCAAGGTAGAAGTGAAATACTCATTAGGACTTCATTAGTCTAGACAAGAGATAATAGTAGTTGTATTCCTAGGCTGCCGTAACAAATTATCACAAATTGAGTGGCATAAAACAACAAAAATGTGTCATCTCACAATCCAGAAACTACAAGTTTTAAATCAGGGATATGGAGGGCCACTCTCCCTCTGAAGACTCTGGGGAGGATTCCTTTCTTGCTTCTTCCAGTTTCTGGTATTTGTCAGCCATTCTTGGTGTTCCTTGGTTTGTGGCAGCAAAATTCCAATCTCTGTCTTTATCTTTACATGGCCATATTTCCCTCAGTGCAGGTCTGTGTCTCTAAATTTCTTTTTCCTTATAAGGATTCCAGTCATTGGACTTATCCTTCACCTCCTATCCAGTGTTAACTCATTTTAACTTGATTAAATCTGAAAAGACCCTATTCTCAATAAGGTCACATTTACAATTAACAGATGGAACTTCAACATATTACTTTTTTCAAGGGGGTGGGTTGGGGATACAATGTAACTCACAACAATAGGTGGAACTAGTAAAAGTAATTAACAGTGGTGAGATTCTGGGTGTAATTTAAAGGTGGAGCCAGCAGAATTATCTGAGGATGTTGGATGTAACAGAAAAAGTTGGCTTAAGTTTTAACCTTCCCTCATCTGCTAATTTAGTTACTACTCATACATCTGTTTTTTAGCTTTCTAAATTCTGTTGCTGTTGGATCCTTTTCAGTTATTTTCTCTTGGGGTTTGTGACCAAAAAAATCACTAGTTAGGCATTTTAGTAGGGTTTGGAAAGGAGTTGTAGCAAACACATATGTATATAATCTGCCATGTTTATTCACAAGTTCTCTCCAGGGTTACTTCTAGGATTTATGGAAGCTGAAGCTTATATACTTTTAGGGCCTCTTTTAAGAAAAAAACTTATAAATACAAAATTAGATACAATAGCAGGGTTGCCCTTAACCCTGGGCAGGAGGGGTCCCTGTTCTAGACACACAAATTAACATAAACTCACACACACACACACACACACACACACACACACACACAGTTTATTAAAGAATCACAACTTTGTCACCTGGGAACTGACACTCAGCACGAACACAGAGCCACCCATAAACCCAAATCTGTGCCCTCACAACTAATACTTTTTAAGCCACAGGGAAAGACTTTTCTACATTTCATGTTCTATATCTTTAAAACAAAAGGTGACTATGTCTAAATACTGGGAAGATTTGGGGGTTTTGCTGCTGTTGATATCTGAGATAGATATATTTGAAGATGATTTAAACTGCAAACATACAAGGGTAGGAGAGAAGCCAAGTTACTTATCTTGTCAGTTCCTTTCTTGACTACAAGAAAGTCTAGCTTCTTGAAGTTTTCAAGTAGGGTTAAAGATTTATTCATTCATTTATTCACTTATGCTTCAGGTTCTAATATAAGAATACAGAGGTCCTCTTACAATCAACATGGTATTCGTAATGGTTGCACTAATGTCAGCTGAGAAACACTTTTTCATATTATCAGTTCATATTATTCTTAAATTTGTAAATATGTAGCTCAAGATATAAGTGCTTGATGTGAATTGCACTCTATGGGTCTAGATTTTGCCTTAAGAGAAGATGAATTGTTGAGATGATACAATGTAAGTGGCAGCTATTTATATGATAAAATTAAAATGTTTTAAAATATTTTCCATAATAACAATAATATATAACATATAACTTGTAAGCCTGTAATCCCACACCTTTGGGAGGCTGAGGTGAGTGCATTGCCTGAGTCCGCGGGTTTGAGACCCGCCTGGGCAGGCGAGACCTCATCTCTACAATAAATCAAAAAATTAGCCGTGCGTGGTAGTGTGCACCTGTAATTCTGGCTACTTGGAAGGCTGAGGTGGAAGGATAGCCAGAGCCCAGCAGGTTGAGGCTGCGGTGGCCAGGAGCGGCCACTGCTCTCCAGTCTGGGCAACAGAGTGAGACTCCAACTCAAAAAAAATAAATAAAAATAAAAATAAATATATATATGACTTGTTACAATATTTGAATACAATATTCAAAACTCAAAGTTTAATCTGAATCTAAGTTGCTGCTTCCCCAACAAAGTAAAGTTTCTCTAAATTGAATTAAATAAAAAATTATGAAAATACTCAAAACAAGTTGATAATATGGCATCACTATCAATAAAATACAAATTATTTAAAATCTTGATTATTACAATATACATAGTGCTCTTGCTAAAAGTAAAAGAAATGAATGTCTTTAATTTATGAATTGCCTATATTTATATGTTTTTGCCAAGCAAAAATCACCATTTTATCAACAGAATACCCATTATACATAATAATTCATTTCAGTCATGATATTTGGCCAACTTCTAGTCATCTAAAAGCAACTTTTTTTTTTTTTTTACATTTTTTCCAGTTTCATAAATATGGTGGAACAGTTGTCAAGATTGGAAAATATATTTTATTTACCATTGTTAGCATCATTGAAATTTAGATATTTAAACATGTAGTATGAATGCATCTCTGTTGTACTCTTTCCTAGGTCCCAAATACATGGGGGGGCTGCCTGTTCAAACATAAATATCTATTTAAAATGAGAAAAAAATAAACCAATTTACAAATTCAAAAAAGAGGCTAAATATACCATATCATAATTCAAAAGAGAAAAAGACTCTTAAAAACTAATTAGTTGCCTCACACACCTGCATTTTTTCCAATTTTTGGATAAATCCTCTTTGCCTCTTTATATGATAAAAATTGTATATTTTAATAGAGAGAATATTAATACAATTCGATGCTTCTTAGCATAATAGCTCAAAATTTCTTCATCATATTAATAGTCTAGAAAGTTTTTTCAGCTTCACAAGTTATTATTGGTAATGTCCTAGAAATATTATGATTGTTAATAAGTTTGGGAAGCTATCAAGTTTCTTTCATATGTGAATTGTTAAGTAAGATTTCTCACTCTATCAAAAAGATACCTGCACACGAATGTTTATTGCAGCATTGTTCACAATAGCAAGAACCTGGAAGCAACCATGCTGTCCATCAAAAGAGGACTGGATTTTAAAAATATGGTACATATACACGATGGAATACTACACAGCCATAAAAAAGAACAAAATCATGAATTTCATAGCAACCCGGATGGAACTAGAGTCTATAATACTGAGTGACCTCTCACAGAAACAAAGATCTGAGTATCACATGTTCTCACTCATATAGTGGACCTTGATCATCCAGTGCAATACCATAAGAAAATAACTGACAGTGGTGGGAAACAATGGGGGGAGGGAAGGGAGATGGGATTAATAGTAGTAAATATCTGTCTGGGGATGGGGAGACACCTCTTATCAATAAGGGTGCCCGAACGAAGCATATTTGTATACATAACCCTTAACTGTACCCCACAATATCATAATAAAAAATATTGATTATAAAGAAAAGAAGTAAGATTTCTGTTGCCACTGCTATACTCTGTGCCCTGTAAACACAGGAATTCTCGTAAATTCTATTTTGTTTGATTTCCCTCAAAAATAAATTGGAATGAGTTGTACAGATGATGTGTCTAGAACTGTATGTGCTACATGATTAAGTATATTCCTGACAGAATAACTTTTCTTTCTACTAGGTGCTAATGAAGTTCTTTGCTGACAAATTTATAAGTATTAGGATTCTAGTAGTTTTTTCACAGGATACTTTTCAGTTGTGATACACTCTCTGCAACTGTGTTTCCTTTCATAATGCTAGGTAAGCTGGCACAGCAGGCTACAGGAGCACATTGGTGCTATTCCTACATCGGGATGGCTAACAATGACTTAACACCACACAGACAGGCCCAAGAATCACACAAATATATTCCAGCAAGCCCAAGCAGAGGGTATCCAAACTCAGCCTCCCTTAAGCCAGATCCCTCAAATGCCCATGGCTTCTCCAGTGCCTCCACACATCCGGAAAAGTGTGTGGAATGGAGAGAATCATGACTCTTTAAACAACTATGGTTAAATGCTATGACTTTGAAAATAGTACAGAAACACATGACTATGTAAACATGCTACTTAGCCCTCTCTCAGAGTCTTAGAAGGGGCCTGTGTGAATGTGGTGCTCTGCAGATTAAGCTTCACTAGCTCACAGTAGAGCCACTCTGGTTCCAATATAAAGTTGCTTTTCTGTCACCACTGATAGTTCTGAATTCTTGACCAATCAACAAATAGAGGTTCTTCAAATTTTGATGGTTTCTGTTGCTTTATATAGGCTAGTGAATACAGTGCAGACCACATAGATTTCACCTTTGTTTGCAAATTTCAGTCACAAAGCTTTTATAATAGGAATAAAATCAGTTAGTAGGCAACCAATTTTTGTTTTCCAGAAGCTGAAAACGCAAGTTTAGAATTGAGCTGGCACATGTGGCAGCACACGGAGAAGAAGAATGAACTTAAATGAAAGCACCATCTGGAAGAATAACTTCAAAACAATGCACGCAGGACCAGAGCCCTGCTGCTACCATTTATGATTCCCTCAAAGCCCGGTGCTCACATCCTTCACTGTTAGCGCCATGGCACACTCTTAAGGCAACGAGCAGGTCAGAGGGGCGCGGGCTCTGGATTCTCACATGGTAACATGAAGAAAATCAATTTCAATCCTCCAAGGATGATACACTGCCACTGCAGGTCACTAAACACTATCAGTTCTCTAAGACCCTTGAGTGTTGAGAAGAGATTTCCAAAAATTACCACACCTCAAATTTTGGCCCTTTCATTTAAAGCATATACGATGTTTTATATTTCTCCCCATTTTTATCTATATAGCTGGGAGAATGGGGAGAGACATGCAAATGTGGATAACATTTTGAACATTTTTGTGAAAAATATCTGTTTTTACAATACATTCCAGTTCTAATCAACCATTAAAAAGACTAACTGCTATACTGATTAATGGAAAGAAAAGTAATTTGCATCTTTTTGGGGAAAAAAATCCACGTGTTTTATCACTGGTTACAGGCACCATTGTTTTAAGTAATGCCAGGACAGAGTTAAGTATTTTAATGAGGTTTAAAATGAATAGTGAAGGACTAGTAAATTAAGAGACATAAAACCGGCATGTGTCCCAGACCATCCTCTTCCCAATTTGCTTGGATATAGCCTAGTTTAATTCCTTTCATTATGATGAGTCTCAATTTTCTCATCTATAAAAAGGGATAATAATGTCCAGCCTACCAACCAATGTTAGAGGATTTAATGTTATAAAGATGAAATGAGATCATATAAAGGACATACAAATGCTTTTTCTACTATGAAATTTTACTAATATAAGATATTGTTTTATATGCATATACATCGTGTGTGTGTGTGTGTGTGTGTGTATTAACTGAAACCGGTGCCTCAAAGCATTTGGTCAAGGTGGGGGTGGGGTGTAAAAAAAGAGATGAGAATGTACATTTAACAATTTAACATATGGTACACCTTGAGGGGAAAGCAAAGTAAGATTAGACAGTGGGAAGTCTGAGGGGATCGTAAGGTCCTGGGGGACTACTGAATAAGAGTGGGACAGTCAAAGAAAGGGAGATGGACAGATCAGAAGAGGGGGCTTTATCTACTTTTGAATTCACTGTTACAAATTCTAGGTGGAAAACAAACAGGGACTTTATATGCCTACACAATACAATAGGCACAGAATAACCTTATTTAGAGATCCCCTTATATGTTAAGCACAATCAAAAGACGCATTGACTTTTTCAACTTCCTGCCTTTCAAAGTTGTATAATACAAGCTAGCAAATCACCACACTCCTAATACATTTATTAAGTGCTGATTTGTCCACAGTGCAAGTGGGTGACATGTAGTGCTCTGGGAAGCCTATTTCAGTTTCTTGTATATGCCCAGATCTTTATATGGTAAAGGAAATTGAAGAAGGGTGTGATGACTTTTGTAGATACAATAAAGTTAGTGTTCAAAATCTGTCTAGTTGCTTCTATCCTAAGTTCAGTATGTTTGGTAATTCGGTTTTTTAAAAAAATCAGTTTATCTATAGTGGAGAGTATTCACAAGTGCTCCAGTGAAACCAAATTTAGTTTCTGAACCTTGAGAATATTCTGCCCCTCTTAAAATGGTCATTCTGTTCACATATTGAAGAGCTGGATGTCAATCCTTTTAATTTTAGGATTCCTATTATGAGAGACTTTAACTCTGACTGAAAGCAAACAAGGCAGAAATCCCTGAACAGGAGAGTGTTTTGTTCCTAACTCCTGGTCTAAAACATGCCAGATTAAGGTCTCTTACTGCCTTTGCTTTACTAAGACCAGGATGTTTGGTGACATTATTGCATTATTAAGAAGGCACTTCTTGCCTGCCTCACCAGTTCATGTGTGAAAATATTTGTTTCACAAACAAAGTAGACAGCTCCTCTTGAGTATGCTGTACTGGGTGAACTTCATGGACCTGACAGTCTGCCAAGTGAGTACCAGTGATGGGCAGTAGCCAGCAAGGGTCGCAGCATCCTGGTAGCAGGTGGACCCCAAGGATTTCTGGCTGAGACAGCTATCATTCAACAGAGGCAAAACAACATCAGAAAATTTGGGAAATTGTGTGTGGCAAGCAGAAAGGAGAGTGCTGGGAGCTCCAGAATGGAGAAGGAATTGTGAATAAATGCCAGATAAAGGTGGGTAACTAATGTCAGTGATCTGATGGGCAAGAACTATGACTGGTTGTGGTGTTGTGGAATGAGGAAAAACACGTGACATAAATCTGATCAGTAGACCATTCTGCCTGCTGGATTCCAGGTTTTTAGGACTCAAGGGTCAGTTCTAAATTTGGTATTATTTGAATCCTCATTCTTCAAGGTTTATTCTTTTATACTTGTCCACAGCATTAATAAAAAGTCATCTAACAAAGTCATAGTGAGTATCAGCTCTGTGCCACACAATATTCTAAGTGTTCTAAACAAATGCCTCATTTTATGGAATAAAAGCAACTATGTGTTTATAGAGTTGTTTTTTATTGTAATTATTACTTAGGATAAGTTTGAAAGCTCAGCAATGTAGATTGTGGTCTCCCTATTCAGTATTCATTTTCTCTCCCTCCTTTTAAAAATGACCCTGTTTTAATTTATGACTTTTATTATTTTATTATTATTTTTATTATTATTATTGTTATTATTTTTGAGTTGGAGTCTCACTCTGTCGCCCAGACTGGAGTGCAGTGGCCGCTCCCGGCCACCGCAGCCTCGACCTGCTGGGCTCCAGCGATCCTTCCGCCTCAGTCTTCCATGTAGCCGGAACTACAGGCATGTGCTACCACGCCCAGCTGATTTTTTGATTTATTGTAGAGATGAGGTCTCGCTGCCCAGGCGGGTCTCGAACCCGCGGGTTCAGGCAATCCACTCACCTCAGCCTCCCAAAGGCACGGGATTACAGGCTGAGCCACCGAGCCCGGCTGACTTTTATTATTAATTTTTTCTAGTTATCCATCCTTCTCCCTACTCTTTCCCACCTTCCCCCTTCTGAGTCATGAAAGTTCATTATACCATTCTACATATCTTTGAAGACACGTAGTTTTAGCTCCAACTTATAAGTGAGAACATGCAGTATTTTGTCTTCTGTTCCTGTGTTACTTCACTTAAGATGACGGTCTCCAATTCCATCCACATTGCTGCAAATACTTTATTATTTTTTATGGTTGAGTAGTATTACATGGTGTGTGTGTGTGTGTGTGTGTGTGTGTGTGTGTGTGTGTGTGTGTGTTGTATGTGTGTGTGGCACAGTTTCATTATCCACTGATTAGCCGATGGGCATTTAGGTTAATTCCTCATCTTTGCAATTGGAGTGGGACTGCTAGATAAAATGGTAGATCTACTTTTAATTCTTTGAGAAATCTCCATATTGATTTCCATAGAGGTTGTACTAATTTACACGCTCACCAACAGTGTATAAGTGTTCTCTTTTCACTACATCCACACCAACATCTATTTTCTAAAAATTTTTTAATAATGGCCATTCTGACTGGTGTAAGGTGGTTTCTCATTGTGGTTTTAATTTACATTTCCTGCTGATGAGTGATGTTGAGCTTTTTTTCATATATTTGTTGGTGATTTGTATATTTTCTTTTGAGAGATGTCTGTTAAGGTCATTTTCCCACTTTTTACTGGGGTTATTTGTTGTTTCCTGCTGATTTGTTTGAGTTCTTTGTAGATTCTGGAAATTAGTCTTTTGATGGTTGTATAGTTTGCAAATATTTTCTCACATTGTGTAAGTTGTCTGTTTACTCTCTTGATTATTTATTTTGCTGTGCAAATGCTTTTTCATTTAATTCTCATTTGCTTATTTCCACTATTTGCTTTTGGGATCTTAGCCATGAATTCTTTGCCTAGTCTGATATCCAGAAAAGTTTTTCCTAGGTTTTCTTCTAGGAATTTTATAGTTTTGGGCCTGACATTTAAGTCTTCAATTTATCTTGAGATAATCTTTTTATATAGTGAGACAGGAATCAAGTTTCATTTTTCTGCACATGGCTGTCTAGTTCTCCCAGTACCCTTTGTTCAATAGGATATCTTTTCTCCGCTGTATATTTTTGTCTGTTTTGTCAAAGATATGTGGCTTTTAGGTACCTGGAATTATTTCTGGATTCTCTGTTTTGTTCCATTGGTCCATGTGTCTGCTCTTGTACCAATACCATGATCTTTTACTACAGCCTTGTAGTATAATTTGAGGTTGGGTGATATGATGTCTTCAGCTTTGTTCATTTTGCTTAAGATTGCTCTGGTTATTCTGGTTCTTCACTGGTTTCATAAAAAATTTTAGGATTTTTTTCTAATTCTGTTAAAACTGATGGTATTTTGATTGATATTGTGTTGTATTTATAGACTACCTTGGGTAGTATTGTCATTATAGCAATGTTGATTCTTCCAATCCATAAGCATGAGGGTTTTTTCTCATTTATTTTTGTCTTCTATAATTTCTTTTGTTAGTGTTTTGTAGTTTTTCTTCCATAGATTTTTCACCTCCTTTGTTAAATATATTCAGAGGTAGTTTAATTTTTTGGCAGTTATTGTAAATGGGATTGAGACTGAAATACAGGAAAGATTCATCCTGTTTCTGCCAGACTTCACCAGTGAAGCAGTTTCAGACAATTTCTTTAGGATCACCATTCCTGTCATTGCTGCCCCCTTCACAAATGAGCCAAAGGAGGGATAACAGGCCAAAAAAAAAAAAAAAAAATCAGGCCAGGAGCAATGACTCATGCCTATAATCCCAGCACTTTGGGGGCCAAGGTGAGAGATTTGCCTGAGTCCACAGGTTTGAGACTAGCCTGGGCAACTTGGCAAGATCTCATCTCTACAATAAATAAAAAATTAGCTGGGCATAGTGGTATGTGCCTGTAGTTCCAGCTTATTGGAAGGCTATGGTGGAAGGATCACCTGAGCCCAGCAGTTCGAGATTGCAGTGGCCATGAGCATGCCACTGCACTCCAGCCTGGGTGACAGAGTGAAACTCCAACTTAAAAAAAAAAAAAAGAAAATCCTACAAATGGCCACCCCCTCAATAGTAGCAAACATATTTAAATAAAAAAAACAACAAAACAAAAAAAAAGACTCTTCCCTCACAGATGAGGAAGAACCAGAAAAAAACAAAACAAAAACCCTACCAGCAATCCCCAAAGCTTTAATGAGTTGACAACCACAAGGGCCTCCCAGATCCCAGAAACAATGGAACTCATATAGAATAATCTGTCCCTAATGAAAGACATAGAATTCAGACATAGAATTCAGACATAGAATTCGGACTATGGATGACAGACTCAATGAGATCCGTGAAAATGTGGACACCCAGATCATCCAAGCCACAAAAACAGTGCAAGACACAAAAATTGAACCAGCCATTATATAAAAAAAGAACAATCTGAAATTCTGGAAATGAAGAATTTTTTTCTGACAAGTTCAAAGCATAATGGCTAGCCTCAGCAACAGAATCAACTAGGCTGAAGAAAGAATCTCAGAGCTTGAGGATCGAACTAGTGAACAAACTCAGCCCAACAAAAAAAAGGAGAAAAGTCTTAGGAAGAATGAAAAAGGCTTATGAGAGACCAGGACTTATGTGAAGAGACAAAATATGTAGTTGATTGGCATCCTTGAGTGAAGGGGAAACTAAGAACATTTTCCCAACCTCACTAGAGAGGCACCAAGCATATGCAAGAGTGTCAGAGAACTCCTGTGAGGTGTTATACAAGAAGACCATTTCAAAGTCACATATTAATCCATCTCTGCAAGGTGAGCATGAAAGAAAAAAATTCTAAGGGCAGCTAGAGAGAAGGGATAAACTGCTTACTGAGGAAGACTCATTAGAATTGCAGCAGACTTCTCAGCAGAAACTCTACAAGCAAGAAGGGATTGAGGTCCCATCTTTAACATTCTTAAAGCAAACCCATTCCAGCCCAGAATTTTCTATTCTTCATTAATAAAGGAGAATTCAATTCCTTTCCAGGCATCCAATCCTTAAGAGAATATACTACCTCCAGACAAGCCTTTTAGGGAATGTTTAAGAAAGTTCTAAGCACAGAATTGAAAGAATAATTTCACCCATCACAAAGGCACAGGCAAACACATAGCTTACAGATCATTCAAATCAACCACAAAACCAAAAAAAGCAAAGCAGCCTCTTAAGAGCAATATGTCTAGAACAAACCCCCACATATCAATAACTAACTTAAACATGAATAGACTAATCAATCACACTACTCAAAAGGCATAGAGTGACAAATTGGAAAAATAAGGATGATCCATTCTTCTGTTGCCTTCAGGAAATCTATCTCACTGCAAATGGCACCCACAGGCTTAAAGAGAAAGATTTTCCAGGCAAATAGAAAACAAAAAAAGATCAGGAGTAGCTACTCTTATAGCTAACAAAGCAGACTTTAATAAAAATTAAAAAGGACACTGAAAGACACTACATAAGATAAAAAGCTCAAGCAAAAAAAATCCATTTTGAATATATACACACCCAACATAGGAGCACCCTAATTAATAAAATAATTGCTAATTAAGCTAAGAGAGGACATAGACAGTCATATAATTATATTCAGAGACCTTAATAAGTCTCCAACAGCCTTGGACAGTTCATTAAGGCAAAAAACTAATAAGCAAATCCAGAACATTAACTCGATCCTCCACCCATTGGACCTAATAGACATCTTCAGAACACTCCACCCAACAACAACAAAATATACATTATTCTCATCAACACGTGGAACATACTTCAAGATCAACCTCATACTCTGATATAAGTCAAGTATGTATGAATTTCAAATGGTTGAAATCATACCAAGCATTGCCTCAGATACAATGGAATAAAAATAAATGTGAACATGAATAAAAATAAATATGAACCTCTCCCCTCCCCCCCCAAAAAAAACACAAGCAGAAATACATTGAAAGTAAACAACATGCCTCTGAATGACTTTTGGGTTAAGACAGAAATCAAGGCAGAAATAATAATTTAAAAAAATATTCGTAGAAACAAATGAAAACAAAGGCACAACACAGACTGAAACTTCTGGGATACCATGAAAGTGATATTGAGATAGGAAGTTTCTAACACTGCACACACATATCAAGAAAGTAGAGGGATCTCCTATACCTTGAAAATCCAAGAGAAACTGTCAAATACCTGCTTACACTGATAAAGGACTTTGGCAGAGTCTCAGGTTACAAAATAAATGTGCAAAAGACAGTTGCATTCCTATACACCAACAGCAAGCAGCCAGAGATCCAAATAAAAAGCACAATTCCATTCACAATAGCCACAAAAAAAAGTATTACCTCAGCATCTTCCTAACCAGAGAAGTGAAAGGCCTTTACAATGAGAACTACAAAATACTGCTTAAAGAAATCCAAGAAGACACAAACAAATGGAAAAATATTCCATGCTCATGGATTGGAAGAATCAACATTGTTAAAATGTCCATCCTACCAAAGGCAATCTACAGATTCAATGCAATATTCATTAAGTTACCAACATCATTCTTCTCAGACCTGGAAATGACAGTGCAGAAATTCATATGGAAACATAAATGACCATGAATAGCCAAAACAATCCTTAGCAAAAGAAAACAAAGCAAGAGGTTATCACACTTCCAGATTTCAAACTTTACTATAAGGCTACAATAATCAAAACAGCCTGGTATTGGTACAAGAACAGGCGTATAGACCAATGGAACAGGATAGAGATTTCAGAAGCAAAATATCAATTTCTCAACCAACTCATCTTTGACAAAGCCTCCACCAACAACCAACGGGGAGAGGAGAACCTATTCAGTAAATGGTGCTGGGAAAACTGGCTGATCCCGTGCAGAAGATTGAAACAGGTCCTCTACCTATTACCATACACAAAAATTAGCTCTAAATGGATCAGAGACCTAAACATAAAACCTCCAACTATAAGAATCTTAGAAAACGTAGGAGGCACCCTTATGGAAATTGGAACTGGCAACCAATTCCTGAACCATATCATAAGAAATAAGATAGACAAGTGGGACCTCATCAAACTGATAAGCTTCTGTAAAGCAAAAGAAACCATCAAGAAAGTAGGGAGACAGCCCACAAAATGGGAAAAAAATATTTGCCAACTGTATATCTGGCAAAGGCCTAACATCTAGGATCTACAAGGAACTCAAACGTGCCAAAAAGGAAAAAAAACAAACATTAAAAAAAGGGCAAAAGTCATGAATAGACACTTGTCAAAAGAAGATATATGGGCAGCCATCAGACACAGGAAAAAGTGCTCAGCCTCACTAATGATCAGAGAAATGCAAATCAAAACCACATTGAGATACCACCTAACCCCTGTAAGAATGGCCATCATAAATAAAACAAACAACAACTGATGCTGGTGAGGATGTGGAGAAAAAGAAATGCTTCTACACTGCTGGTGGGAATGCAAACTAGTGCAACCTCTTTGGAAGACATTGTGGCAATTTCTGAAAGAACTAGAAATTGACCATCCATATGACTCAGCAATTCCCCTATTAGGAATATACCCAGAGGAACTCAAATAATTCCACAAAAAAGATACCTACACACACATGTTGTTTCAACTCTATTCACAATAGCAAAAACATGGAAACAACCATGCTGCCCATCAAAGCTGGACTTGATATTTTAAAAATGTGGTACATATACACAATGGAATATTGCACAGCCATAAAAAAGGCCAAACAAATGGACTTCGTAGCAACTTGGCTGTACTTAGAGTTGATCATACTCAGTGAGCTATCGTAGAAACAAAGAACAGAGTACCATATGTTCTCACTCATAAGCAGATCTTGAACAATTATCATAATACTGTAAGAAAAGGATTGGCAGCCGGCTCGGTGGCTCAGCCTGTAATCCCATGCTTTGGGAGGCTGAGTTGAGTGGATTGCCTGAGCCCTCAGGTTCGAGACCCTCCTGGGCAACTTGGTGAGACCTCATCTCTACAATAAATCAAAAAATTAGCCAGGCATGGTAGCGCACGTCTGTAGTTCCAGCTACTTGGAAGGCTGAGGCAGAAGGATCGCCGGAGCCCAGCAGGTCAAGGCTGCAGTGGCTGGGAGCGGCCACTGCACTTCAGTCTGGGTGACAGAGTGAGAATCCAACTGAAAGAAAGAAAGAAAGAAAGAAAGAGAGAGAGAGAGAGAGAGAGAGAGAGAGAGAGAGAGAGAGAGAGAGAAAGAGAAAGAAAGAAAGAAAGAAAGAAAGAAAGAAAGAAAGAAAGAAAGAAAGAAAGAAAGAAAGAAAGAAAGAAAGAAAGAGAAAGAAAGAAGGAAAAAAAGAAAAAGAAAGGGATTGGCAGTAGTGGGAAATTGCCAGGGTAGGGAGGTGGGATTGAAAGTTGAGGAAAACTGCTAGGGGAGGGAGGGGCACACCTCATCAACAAGGGTACCTGCATAATCAACATTTGTATACCTAACCCCAAATTTTACCTCACATCCTTAAAATAAATAAAATAAAATAAAGAAAATAGAGGGATCTCAGGTTAATGGTCTAGCATCACACTTAAGGGAACTGGAAAAACAAGAGCAATCCAATCTCCAAATTAGTAGGAAGATGGAAGTTATTACAATAAAGTAAGAAATGAATGAAATAGAGACCAAAAAAAAAAAAATCATACAAAGGATTGAGATAAAAAGCTAGTTCTCTGAAAGAATAAATGAGATTGACAGACCTCTGGTCACACTGACAAATTAAAGAGAAAGACAATTCAAATAAAACAATTAGAAATGAAAAAAGTGATGTTACAACTGACCCTGAAGAAATTCATACTATTATAAGATATTACTATGAACATTTATATGTGAATAAACTAGAAAATCTAGAGGAAATGGAGGAAATCCTGTCACCACATAACCTCTCAAGATTGAAACAGAAAAAATTTGAAACCCTAAACAGACAAATAACTATCTAAGAAATCAACTCAGTAATAAGAAACCACCTTGCCAAAAAAAAAAAAGAGAGCTTGGGGCCAGATGTTTTCTTAGCTGTATTCTACTAGATGCACAAAGAACTGACACCAATTGTATTGAACGTATTCCAGGCAATCAAGAAGGAAATAATTCTCCCTAGCTCATTTTATGAGACCAGTATCATCCTGATACCCCAAAATGGCAAAGACTCAACAAGGAAAGAAAACTACAGATCAATTTATCTCATGAACATATTTGCAAAAATTCTTAATGATTCCAGCAATTTGAAAAAAATGGTCAGTTTCACTAATCATCAGATAAATGCAAATCAAAACTACAATGAGATTACACCTTACACCAGTTAGGATGGCTATCATTAAAATGTCAAAAAGATAATAGGTGTTGGCAAGGTTGCAGAGAAAAAGGAACACTTCAACTCTGTTGGTGAGAATGTAAGCTAGTTCAACTTTTGTGGAAAGCAGTGTGGCATTTTTTCAAAGAGCTGAAAACTGATCTACCATATGATCTAGCAATTTTACTTCTGGTAATATATCCAGAGGAGCATAAATATTTCTACCAAAAAGGCACCTGCACACGTGTGTTCATTGCAGCACCATTTGCAATAGCAAAAACATGGGATCAACCCAGATGACTACTGAAAGTGGACTGGATGAAGAAAATGTTATATATATATATATAACATATATATATATGTATATATATATAACATATATATATATGACATATATATATAACATATATATATATGACAGAATACTATGTAGCCATAAAGAAAAACAAAATCATGTCCTTTGTAGTAACATAGGTTCAACTGGAGACCATCATACTGAGTGAACTATCACAGAAACAAAAAGCTCTTTAGTGTATGCTCTTACTCATAAGTAGGCCCTAAGCATTGGGCATGTGAGTGCAAAGGCAGAACAACTGACACAGGGCACTGCTAACAGAGAAAGGATGGGAGGGGGGATAGGGGACTTACAGCCACTCATTTGGTACCATGTCTACTACCAGGGAAAGCAAGAGCTCGTTAGAAACCCAAAGCTTACCTGCACACAATTAACTTATGCAGCAAATCCTCACATATACTCCATAACTGTTAAATAAAAGCAAAAACTAAAAAAAAAAATTTAAAAAGATGATAACAGCGAATAGGAATAGCCAAGTTTTTCACTTCCCATCTTTTATTTCATCATCTCTCATAGAAATCAGCCTTGGGTAAATAGTACAGCAAGTCCTTGGATAATGTTGTTTAGTTATAGAGTTCACAAAAATAAAAATGGATTCAAAGCTGGCTAGGGCCACTGTGTAGAGTTTACACATTCTCCTTCTGTCTGTGTGGGGTTTTTCTGGGTACTCCAGTTTCCTCTCACATCCCAAAGGTGCTCCCATTAGGTTTATTAGCATGTCTAAATTATCCCAACGTGAGTGAGTGTGAGCAATGTGAGCAAGTGTTAGTGTGGGTGTCAATGCACCCCAAGATGGAATGGTATCCTGTCCAGGGCCGATTTTTACTTTGTACTCTTAGTTTCCAGGATGGATGCTGGTCACCAGAGACCCTGAACTGGAATAACTGGATTGCAAAATGAATAAATGAGTGAATACAAGTTATTACAAAATAAAAATTTGTCAAGTCTACAATAATCATGCAGATGTACAACAATAATCAATGCAGTAAGAAAGTACTCAGGGAGCCCACCCCACTTATAATTGTTTTTATTTTATTTTCATTTTTATTTTATTTATTTATTTATTTATTTATTTATTTATTTATTTAATTTTGAGTTGGAGTCTCACTCTGTCGCCCAGACTGGAGTGCAGTGGCTGCTCCCGGCCACCGCAGCCTCGACTTGCTGGGCTCCGGCGATCCTTCCGCCTCAGCCTTCCGAGTAGCCAGAATTACAGGCATGTGCTACCATGCCCGGCTGATTTTTTGATTTATTGTAGAGATGACGTCTCGCTGCCCAGGCGGGTCTCGAACCCGCGGGCTCAGGCAATCCACTCACCTCAGCCTCCCAAAGGCGCGGGATTAGAGGCTGAGCCACCGAGCCCGGTTTATAATTGTTTTTAACTGTTTGGTGGGAGATGCTCCTTACAGATTTTGCTTTGTAAGTATGTATTCCTTTGTTTGACCCACCATCACTATGACCATCATTAATCACTGATTCATCCCAAATTGGGTAAATAATTATCCTCTTTTAATGAATGTTTCTTAAATATATGAATAGCTCACTTTTATTTCAATGCTTAATGTTAAGTGTTTTGAGTTTTTATTTAGAAATTTGGTGATGTTTTTGTCACCAGAAAGATGGCTTTGAAACTTAAGTCTTATTTATATTAGCCTGTGGTAAAACTGGTTTCATTATATATCATTTCACTTGAAGTTGCAGTTTCCAGGAGCCTGTTGATGACATTAAGTGAAGACTTACTGTACTGGGAAAATTTCTTAAACTTCTCTCTGTGATGGTAGTAATTAGGAACATATGGGCTCTATTTCATACTTCCTCATTTACTACCTACCTGTGTAAGTTGAGTCAATACAATTAATTTTTTCTAAATTTCAAATCTCTATTTTGAAAAATGAGGGTAAAAGCAATACCTACCTCTTAGAACTGATGTCACAATTAGATCATTTGTTTATAGACTCTATTTTGTACTAAACAATCACTAAATGTTAGTTATTATTTTCCTTACTCAGATTTGGTTGACGATTTACATATCAAACAAAAATGTGTCTGGTTATCTCATGATCTATGCTTGCCTTTTATTATTTATACAGCAAGACTTAGTCCTTGTTTGATACTGTGGAACTGGATTAAGGTTAGTGTCTATTAATCTAAATTGAGATCAGGAGCCCCTTTCCATCATGTAATGCTGCCTTCCTCTTTTGAACTAATTTGAACCACAAGGTAAAAGATGCAGTAATTCTTTTGAGGCCACCAACATGATGAAGTAGGTATACCTGTTAATTCTATACCTACTTGAAAAACACATAACTCATAAGAGTTCTAACAATGAGGTACCCTACTGTGCTTAAGAGTTTCTGTTATCAAGTGCTGGAAGGAATATGATACAAGCTGGGGAAATGCTGTCAGAGTTTTAGACTACAGATATTCATTTTGGTTTCCTTAGTATTCCATACAGAAACATGTATTTGTAAGCTGTAAAAAGTAAGGTATATCCAGTTCTGAAATTGTTACTTGTAACTTTAGTTTTATCCTGGAGTCATTAGTCTTATGCATGTTTACAATTGTACATTAGAGGTAGACAGAAAAATACTATCATACAATTTATGCTCTCAAGGAGACCAAAAAGAAAAAGAGATAATTCGAACATAAATGTATATACATGAAAAAGGGCAGCTAGATGATAAAATACCAATAGAATGCTATGCTTTCCTTGAGAATAAACTTGTGTTTTATAGTACATATTAATGACAGAGGTAGAAAAAAGCCTTGTAGGACCACTGAAGGTAGCCCCTCAGAATTGCAGATTTGAACATCTTAGAATCATTGAGAAAGTATTTTTCAGGAGAGTAGAATAACTGTAAATAAGTAAAGATAGCATCTCTTTGAAGGGTACAGTTTTTAAAATATCTGGAAACAAGGAGAATTCCTTTCATTGAGATGGATTCTTCATTGTCAGGCAAAAAAGATACAATCAGAATTCTTCTGCATAGCTCTCAAGGAAGAAGCACTCTCCATTCACAGGGCATTTCTGAATCCAGGTTTGAGGTCCATGCCTGGGAACAGAAACTACTGTTAAGAAAAATCGTATTCAGATAAGAATAAAGACTATTGTCTGCCACCATGTTCTGAGTCAAACTTCTCGGTCAGAATCTACTAAGCTTCCAGAAATTCCCTCTGAGGTCCTTAGGGAGACCTTGGTCACTAGAAGCTTCAAGTTGCTTCTGAGCTGTCAGTAAGTCTTTGTCTATACAATGTTTTTTATCCAGTCACTAGTCCTCCCATTAGGTTTCTGAAATAAAAATGCACCCCTAGAACACATCTGATAACATGAAGCAATATGCTCTCACATTTTCGGGCTATCATATAACCAAGAGATCCTTGGAAAATATGGAAAGGGGGATTGTCCTGGACTTTGTGCTTTACCCGAATAATGGGTGGAAGGCTTGAGTCAATTATTTGGTCATCAACATTTCAGCATGTCCATTATGTGTTGTGGAGAGTGTGTAGGAACAGAAAATGGCTATAAATGGCTTGTGGTCTAAGAGAGGAGGAAGACAAATCTGCATAAAAGTACCATAAATGATAGTAGAAACGTAGTTCTAGCTAGATGTTAAAACAGGATGCTTTCTTTTCTGAGCTGAGATCCCACAGGACAACTATTCAATAGGTGCTAAGAAGTCCCTTATTCAGAGGTAGAATTACTATGAGCTTAATGAAATTTTAGCTTCATGGTCTCTTAGGTGCAGGAGCCACTTCTGAGACCCTGTATTTAAGGATGTACTAAAATTTTTGTATTATTTTTCTTCATGAGTGGTCCCAGAATTGTTTATGCTTCAGGCACTGAATCTAGATCAACAGGGGGATTTTGCACAGAGGAAAATACACTTCTGGGGCTCCAATGCTTTCTGAAAGGTGTACAGAATATATAACGTTAAGGGTTTTAGTTTCTATCTCCATAACTTCTATGTGTATGTTTTTGTTTTTTGTTTTTTAGTGAATTGATTTACCTAAGACTTTACCTGTGATCCAAGTGTCATGTTGGTTTTTCTTCCACATTTTCCCCAATACAATTCTCTTTTTCTTACTTTAGGATTGAAACTCATAACTTGTATTTGTCCTGAATCTTAAAATGGTGACTCCTCACCCCTTGGTATAGAGATATTCAGGCTCTAAACAGAGACTTTTATAAAAATATTGCATACAGAGCAAATTTTTCTTATTCATAAGACCTGCTTTATCATTATCTGACTTAGTTTCTATTTGGAGTATGGACATTGGATGCAGAATATTTTCACACTTGGAAGACTGTGAAGAGTCCAATGAGGGCAAAACAAAGGTAAGTCTTATTTTATCCACACAAACAACTTGAGGCTCCTTGGTTTCTCTCTCCCCCCCCATCTCTCTCCATCTCTCTCCATCTATCACAGAATTAGAATTTAAAAGAAAGGATTTGGGGGGGGGGACATAAGTTAGCCTATTTATTTTAAATAAAAAAATAAGCCGGGCTCGGTGGCTCAGCCTGTAATGCCGCGCCTTTGGGAGGCTGAGGTGAGTGGACTGCCTGAGCCCGCGGGTTCGAGACCTGCCTGGGCAACTTGGCGAGAACTCATCTCTACAATAAATCAAAAAATTAGCTGGGTGTGGTAGCGTGCACCTGTAGTTCTAGCAACTTGGAAGGCTGAGGCAGAAGGATCACCAGAGCCCAGCAGGTCGAGGCTGCGGTGGCTGGGAGTGGCCACTGTACTCCAGTCTGGGCGACAAAGTGAGACTCCAACTCATAAAATAAAATAAAATATTTTTTCTTATAGAAAGACTTGCTGATCGATTTTAATATAAGGGCTTTCTTTGCCACTAGGTTATGTAAAAAATATCTTCCATGAACAATAAGCCAAATCAACAAGTCTAAGGATTTGATTAAAATATATGAAAATATAAAAAGCTTTTTTCAGTCAAAAAAACAACAGATGCTGACATAACTGTGGAGAAAAAGAAAAGCTTCTACACTGTTGGGGAGAATATAAGCTAGCTTAACCTTTGTGGAAAACAATGTGGTATTTTCTCAAAGAACTAAAAATTGAGCTACCATATGAACCAGCATTCTCACTTCTGGAAATATACTCAGAGGAACATAAATCACTCTACCAAAAAGACACCTGCACACATATGTTCATTGCAGCACTATTCACAATAGTAAAAACATGGAACCAATCCAGATGCCCACTGAAAGTGGACTGGAGGAAGAAAATGTGGTAAACATGCATGATGGAATATTACTCAGTCATAAAGAAGAACAAAATTATGTCCTTTGCAGTACCATGGATGTAGCTGGAGACCATCCTACTAAGTGAATTATCACAGAAACAAGTAATTGAAGACTGCATGTTCTCACTCATAAGCGAGCTATGGTCACTGGTCACTTGAGTACAAGGGTGAGAATGGCAGATGCTGGACACTGCCAAAGGAAGGAGAAAAAAAGGAGGGGTTGGGGGGCATACAGAAACACAACAGGTATTGGGTTCACTATCGGGGGAGAGAAGGTCCCCTAAAAGCCAAACTTCAAGGCACAAAACTTACTTATCTAGTAAATCCTCAGTTGGATCCCACAACTCTAAAATAAAAAAGAGAACAAAATCATATCCTTTGCAGCAACATGGATGCAGTTGAAAACCATCATTCTGTGAACTATCACAGAAACATAAAGCTCATTACTGCATGTTCTCACTCAGAAGTGGGGCCTAAACAATGGGCACATAAGCACAAAGGTGGGAGCAACAAACACTGGGCACTGCTAAAGGAGGGTGAGAGGGAGGGGGGAAAAGGGATAAAAACCATTCATTGGGTTCTATGTCCTCTACCAGGGAGAGAGAAGATTTCTAGAAGCCCAAACCTCACCTGTACTCAACTTATTTATATAGCAAATCTTCACGTGTACCCCACAACTCTAAAAGTAAAAAAAAAAAAAGATGTGTACTAAGATTCCAAGTGAATTGTGTGAATGAAAACACTTATTTTTTAATATTTGTTTTAGTTAGTAAACAAAAAACAATATTATCCAATAACCACTGGATTCAAAACTAATAATAATTAATTAATTAATAAAATAACTTTTATTTACTCAATACAATTATTTTGTAAAAGTTTGTTTAAATAAACTATACATTTTCCCATACCATTTCTAAATATGTAAAATTAAACCAGATGTCTAAGTGAAAGAATAATGGGATTATCACTTGACAAAACTTGATTTACTTACCAGAAATCAAGAAATGAGTTACTCCAATGATAGAGTAACTCTTTTTAAAAACTGATTATTTGCTTTTTAAAAGACATAAAATTGAAGTAGTAACAAATCAAGTTGTAATTTAAATAGATTTCATATGGTAGATCACCATGTGACTTTTGACATATTATTTGAGTTCTAAGAACTGAAAAATATTGATTGCTATAGCAAAATTTCTTACATTGCTACTACCTTATTATTGTAAACTAGTTTTCTTATTCTTGTATCTATAAAATATAGATAAATTTAATGCTGAATTCTATGTTATTCCAGTAGTAAGTTAATATTCATCCAGGAATACATGAACTACTTGAAAATAAAAAAATCCATCCATTGCCTTTATTTCTTTCCAATAAATTATTGTTTTTACCTTTCAAGAATATTGATCAACATTTGTAATTTATCCAGGTTGTTTTGATCAATTTTAATGAATCCAGAAGAATTTTTAAACATTTAGAAAATTGAGGTCATAATAATTTTTAAATTATTTTGATTTATATACAGATTTTAGTTCCAAGGAAGCATGATAGGGTGATAAGAAAAATAATTTCAAAAATGACAATATAATACATTGGGCAAAACTCCTTTGGAGGACATTGAAATGGGGCCTTAAGTTCAAGAAATAAAAAGATGATGCAAAATTTGCAACTATTATAGAAAACTTTGTTCATGAATTTTAAAAATAAAATGGTGGGTATCAAATTGCTATGATTTACACGTATATCATTGAATAGATTAAAAGACTAATGAAACAGGTTTTGATTTAACATAAGTACATCATTTGCCACTAATTTAAATATAGAAAATAAAAATTTAATTATCAGTCTAAAATATATATGAAGGCACCTAATTTTAAAATATAAGCTTGTATGAAAAATACAAAAGGCATTATTTTAGACCATGTAAACACATATTACCATATTGAACAGCTGTAAAACCATTTCTCACAGTATTAGGTGTCATCTAACAACAGCCAGAAAAGGAAAGTTTCTTTGAAAACAATTGTCTGTCTGCCCTGTTCCCATCCCTATGCCCAGGGGGTCTTTCTCCTAACTCAAGCGAGAGTGGCTTCAAAGAGACACTTTAGAGAGTTGAATATGAGGATCCAGGACCTAATGTGTGAATCACAGGACAATGTGTGAAAGTAGAGGCTCTACCTGGAACTGCTCTAGTTGTCTGCTGAGAAGTCTGAACCAAGAGCCATATTTGCAAGGAAAAGTGAGACATAATTTCAGGGTGATGTGAAACTTGGATTTAGCCACTCCCACCACAGCGCTAGGTCTAAAGGCCAGAAATTTCTGTCTCTCTCCCCATTCCCCTTTTTTTGAGGGTTCATTGTTATATCCTCAGAACTTGGAGCAGGACTTTGTACAAAGTATTTGTTTAACAAACATAATTAATAAATTAATGGAATGCGAACTCTTTCCAAACATCAGTCTACATGTTCAGCACACTTTTGGGGAACTAAGTCAACCTACAAATCTCAGGATGCTCTTGTTTGACACTTCTTGGTCATCACAGGTAAAGTTTCCTCTAGGCAAGAATCATAGTATCCTAATCTTCATCTGTGGTCTCTTGGCCAAAAGTGCCTCTGGCTTAGAGGCTGTCAGAATCCTGGACTGCCTGTGTCTCTTGGAATTCTGGCATGGCTCTCACTCTACAGGTTCTGCTCAGGTCTGGAGGCTGAAAGGTACTTGGTTTGAAATTAGAAGGTAGGACAGTGCCTCCCTACACACACACACAAACGTATATTGCAATATATATACGTATCTATTCTCAGTATAAAGTAATAATTATGAATAATAACTTTTTAAAGGGACAGGTTGAACTAATTTTTTAATGGATAACCAAAAAATAATGTGCAGCCTGAGGGTATGTATGGTTAGAAAAATCTATAGTTGAAAAAATTATTACTTGAGAAAATAAATCAGGGGTATATGTAGATTCAGAGATGTTAACAGTCTAACCAAAAAAAGCATAACAAGTGTAGGAAGGTTCCATATACACCTCAACATTTTGTTTCCTGCCTTTCTTTAATGTCTATCCATTTGTGTGTCAGAGCAGTTGATTTGAAATCAATAACTATAATTATCCTGCAGTTGATTACTTAAAAGTGTCACATTTTAAATTTAAATTTTTTATTTTTTCCTTGAAAAATAAAGTCACTAAAGAAGTAGCTTGAGGCATTAGGAACCTACAGCAGTATCTGTATGGAGATTCTGTGGATTGGGAGGCATAGGGTGCCTTTGTTATGAGTGTGACTGGAGAGTCAGACAACCACAATGCAACACCTGCCTATGCTCTTAATGGTTAGCTCCATTATCTTGAGCAAGTTGCTACAATTTTTTAAGCCTCAGTTTTTTCATCTGTAAAACTGGGCTAATAACATATCTGCATGATGGTGTGATTGTGAGAACAACATAATATAATACTTGTAACGCCCTTGGAGTCGTGATGATTAATACTGATAGCCTAATTATTATGTTAATTGGGCACAGACTTCTTATACTATTATCAGCAGTTATATACCAACTGAAGGGTTAATACTTAGAGATTTAGAATCTTGGGTGGTTTTCACAGCATGGTGGTGATGCGAATTTTTCAGGTCAGCCTGGGCTTTCAGAGTGTCAGCTCAATGGGTCAGCCAGCCAAGCCACTGAGAGACTCGTCAAGGAGATAGTAAGCCTAGCCCCAGAAGTGTCAGCTCTAATGGGCTGGCAAACCAAGCCCCAAGAGTGTTGCGATTCTGTGGGTAGGCAAGCCTAGCCCCCATAGTGTTGGCTGTAATAGGCTGGCAAGCCAAGCCCTGAGAGTGATGTTGGTTCCAGGAGCTGGCAAGCCCCTGGGTGTCTCAGCTTTGGAGTCTCACCTTCTTCTGGCAGTTCTCTTGGTTCAGCTGGCTCCGTCAGCTGACAAGCCAGCCTGTGGGGTGCATGGCTCTTCAGCTCCGATAATCTTCTGCAGCTCTTCAGGGTCGAGGTCCTTGTCTCGTGCCCAGGAAGAATGAGGGACACAGACAGCTGGAAAGTGAGAAAGCAGGATTGATTGATTTATTTTTATTTATTTGAGTTGGAGTCTCCCTCTGTCGCCCAGACTGGAGTGCAGCGGCCGCTCCCGGCCACCGCAGCCTCCACCTGCTGGGCACCGGCGATGCTTCCGCCTCAGCCTTCCGAGCAGCCGGAACTACAGGCATGCGCTACCACGCCCAGCTGATTTTTTGATTTATTGTAGAGATGAGGTCTCACCAAGTTGCCCAGGTGGGTCTCGAACCCGTGGGCTCAGGCAATCCACTCACCTCGGCCTCCCAAAGCGCGGGATTTCAGGCTGAGCCACCGAGCCTGGCGGAAAGCAGGATTTGTTGAGAGGACAGAGAATCTCCCACAGTAGGAGAAGACCCAAAGGGGTTGCCTGTTTGGGGCCGAAAACCTGGTGCTTGTAAAGCCCTAAATCAAAGCCGATTGGCTATTACTAGCTGTGCACTGTAGCTGTTCTGATTGGTCAATATAAAGGTAGGAAACTAATAGTGAGCTGATTGGTTGCTTTTCAATTCCAGCAGTGAATACTTAAGCTTTAGCATGAGAGGTTCGCCAGGCGTTTGTTTACCAATACTGAGTCTGAGAGGCCTGCCTTGCAAGTTCACTACATTGTTATCAGAGGACCCGTCTGTCTGTCTGCCTAGCCTTTCTCTAGCTATCGCCTGTCTCAGTGATTTCATTAAGAAATAGTATTAATTTTTTCCAAAAGTCATTTATTATTGTAGACCTGACATGTTAACTCAAAATGCTTAGATTTTTAAAATAGTATTTAGATTGAATATGTTTTAGATTAAAATATATGCATTATACTTTTTAATGCAAAACAGTAAGTGGCTAAATCCAGAACTCTGGCCCAAAAGGGAAATGTTTTAGTACATCTAAACTGGATTAAAAAAAATAGAAAGTAATGTGGCTTTATGATAAATATTATTAATGCTTATATTTGATGTTTTAATATAATCCAAATAACTAAATATTTTAAATTTGAATAAAGAATAGTTAATTTTATCCAAGAAAGTTCTGCATGTTTTATTTACTTCCTTTCCATAAAAATAACCTTTTAAAATTTTATATGTCATTCAAAGCTAGAAGAACAATGGAGTGCGAAAGTGAGACTTGTTATAGAAGAATGTTTAGCTCTTACAGTGAGTGTTCGGATGGTAGTGACAGAAATACTACTGCTGGAGAAGTTTTAGGGTCCCAAAATAGAATGTTCTGCGAGTAGACTAGTGTTGGGTAAGGGAAGGGTAGAAGGAAGGTAGATGATGAAAAAAAAAATCTATATCACAAATTCAGAGATCAGACATCCGAATTGTCTGCCCAACTTTTCAACTGGATTCCTACGTCAAATCAATAGCTCCTCCTGTCTTTCAGTAAACCTAGCTTCCTCCATATCCTCATGATACCCTTCTAGTGACTTGCTGCTATATGTCATTTTAAAGCCATTTCTTGACAATAGAACCAATGCTGATGAATCTGCCTGATAGTTTTCCTGGAAAATGCAAAAGAGTTATATGTTTCTCTATTAAGACCCAGAAACTTAACAGGTGCCTTACAATACCAAGAAAGAGGCTTGGAGAGAAATGTAAAGCTGGCATTGCCATGACACTGGGAAATTAGACTGTTTGGTTGAATTTTGTGTTCTACCTGCTTTTTCAAAGCATTGCTTTCCCAAACCCCTAATCTTTCATTTGTTGGGAAGATATCCAGAATTTTTCATTTCATAACAGACAAGTTTTTCTTCTCTGCCTATTTTCATGACAAATTTACTAAGTCCCTTTATTAGTTTTTACTGCATTTTCTGGTTGCAATCTTCATTGTCTAAAAAGCAGGCAGCCTTCTGAGGCTGCTTCTTGCAGTTAAATCTGTGCTGCCCTGTGTAGTCCCTTAGAATTTCCTTTCTATGAGGACCTAAGGGTTTGCATTCAGGGGTAGATCAGCTCAGCTAATAAAAAGGGCCAATCAAAGCACTGATCAAAACTCATCAAACTGGAAACTGGATATGCTTTACAAAAAATAATAAAACATTTGGTTAACCCATTCCTCTCTCTTTCCCCTATTATATCACAGACACAACACAGATGGGTGCATGCTGAAACACAGACGCACACACACATGCACTGTATTTCTGCTTTCTTACTACAGTTTAAAAGAAGTGCTGTGTCAGTGTTTTGATGCATCCAGGGACTGAATGTAAACAACACGGTACAACTCTAGAAACTGCCATCATAAAATATTTTAAGAGCCAGAATAGAGTAAAATAAAATAAAAATGTCTTTTTATGTGATATCTCAGAGTAATTCAGGATTTATGATACTTTAACCTTTAGAATCCAAAATATTAAGCTATGTTTCTTAGAGATAATAACTCGGTTGTCCCTCACTTACGTGTCTTAGATAAAAGCCTACTGCCACAGAATCCATGAATGCTCAAATACCCTTGCGGGCCTTTAGTAGTAAATCTTATGGAATAGCTTATGGCCAATGTAATGGCCCACAGTAGCCTGCGAATATCATGAATTCTAATAATACTTACATCAGTAGAAACATGAAGTAATGTCTCCATTGTAATTAAATGATGTATTTAGAGCAGTGGACTAAATGGTCCCCTAGTGTGTTGGTGATATATTCTAATAGTCTTCTCTTTACAGCCCCACACGGTAATATTCATGCTTTATTCTGGAGGGCTTTGCTTCTGACTGAACATTTGAATTGCAACATTAAGTGGTAAAGTGGATTACAGCGAGACCCCATGAATATGGATCCTGATCAAGAAACTAAGTGCTTAAAAAAATAAAATGTTACTATTTAAATAGAGTGATTACAAAAACATTTTTATATGAAGGAATGTTGGGAGTCTTTGCCACGCTTCTTATTCTACATCCCAGAAACAGAACATATTTGCCGCAATTAAAAATTTAGTAGGGTGAAACATCAGACCTTAAATCACCGTAATTTCTCCTGCGTTTATTGAATTTAATTTGGGCTGTTTGAGGTACAAATTAGTTTTGATAATAATTACATTGTTCCATTTCTAAAACATGTTCGTTCCAAAGATTGTGGCCAACTCTGTAGTATGTATGCAGGAAGAGGATATCTGTTACTATGGCTGAAAGGAAATTATCCTGGAGTTGATTACTTAAAAGTGTCACATTTTGCATTTTTATTCTTTACTTTTCCCTTGAATTGGTCACTAAAGCAGTAGCTTGAGGCATTAGGAGCCTACGGCAAAGTAGAGGGCACTTCAGTCTACCCAATCCAGTGGGTAAGGAAAAGTCAAAGACAAGTCTGCTGTATTTGGTAATCGAATTAGACAGTGTGCCTCTGTACATAAAATTATAACAGAAAAAAAGTCATATATTTACTTGATGAAATTAGATACCTGTCTGATGTTTTCTAGTATTTATTAAATATTATATTTCTAAATGTTTTAAACACATTTTTCAAAAACAAAGAAAATTTTCTACCATTGTTAATCATACTTACTGTACATTTGCTCAATGAATGTGGATTTTTAAACATTGAAGCACTAAGTATATGTACGGCTACCTTCTTTACTTGACTGACTTAGCACTGGTGTGTGTGTGTGTGTGTGTGTGTGTGTGTATGGTATGTATTTGAGTGTAAATTTGTCTACTTAAGGTATTGTGCCTTTAAATACACAGAGCACTTGCAAAAACACCATGTATGTCACTGAAATTATATATGTGATGGCATTTGTTGCTCAATTGTTTTACATTAAAGATGGTATGGCATGCCTTGTTTTCTAAAATTGAATTCCTGTATATTAGAAATTGGCACCTGTTCACAAATCCAGATAATTATATAATATGTTCTGATTTTCACCAAAGAACTTTGCCGTAGCAGTAATAATTGGTGGTATTGGTGATCTGGAGTAAGTTTACATTAACTTTTTTTTTTTTTTGGCATTGTTTTAAAAAACAACATTCTTGTCATGCTCACAAACTTTTGCAAAAATCCAGAGAGCTGTCCTCTATTTAGTTTGTAGAAAAAAACAAAACGAAACAGAAATATACACACAT
The DNA here is from genome assembly GCF_000164805.1 of Carlito syrichta. Taxonomy (NCBI): domain Eukaryota; kingdom Metazoa; phylum Chordata; class Mammalia; order Primates; family Tarsiidae; genus Carlito; species Carlito syrichta. The sequence continues at coordinate 197,002 of NW_007190932.1, forward strand.
ATCGAAAAAGAAAACACACACACACAGAAAAAACTTATTGCTCTAGAAGATAAGAAAATCAAATGCACAGGAACATGGAGACACTGGTCAAATATAGCACTCTAACTAAATGAAGAGCTCTTTATTTGGCCAGTTTAGACATGGCTTTGGTTGGCAAGCTAATTCTTTGAGTACCACCCTTGAAAATCATGCTAATGAGGCTCTTCACTTCATCAAGTAGGATTGTGGACCTTTTTGTCTGCATCATTAAGGCCCCAAATTGCCCCATTAGCAAGGCCTCAAATTGCCCCTCAGGGTCAATATTTAATGCAGGTGAGCTTAGGTTAACTATCCTCAGAACCCTCTGGACAACAAACAATGTAGAGGACCTGTTACAGGAAAATTCATTTTCTCTCTAAGTTTCCTTTGTAAAACACTAATGTCTATATTGGAATTATGGTTAAATTCTTTTGGAGGGGACAAAAAAATAAGGCTTATTTTATGTTACTGATTCCCAAAGAGTGAATTTTGAAACAGAAGACAGAAATTCTTCCAGCAGGCACTCCTATCAGTGGTTTGTAGGCTTTAATTTTTCCTTCTGTGAAATGGGGACAATTATACTTTCTCTCAAATACCTTCTGAGGATGATGCTGCCTTTAAAAAAGAAATGAAAACCACACAGAAAATGGTAAGAGTAATAACACTTAGCAAATTCTCATGGAATTTTTTTCTGCAAGATTTTAGCAATTTAATGGCTATCTTTATTAATTATTGAGTTAAAAATTCATGAAAAGTTAGGACTATAAGTAGTTATTTGAATGTATGCAAAGTTAAAATTCAGAATAGGATTCTATGCTATTAACATCAAGATAATATGTAGGGCCAAAATGCTGCACACATTTAAACACGTAAATACAAAAATGTTCTTACTTATTAACATTTGAAGTAAGAGAAAGGCAAAATGATTCTTCCTGTATCTCTATTGTCCATTTGGCTTCCTGAAAACTGGTTAATACTCAATTCCTGCTAGTTATCTCTAGAGACTCTCAGTGTTTGAGGGCGAATAGCAATTATCTCCCTGGGCATGCGCAGCAGAATCCACTGGTGATGTCACTTTCATATGTAGCAAGTGAAAGATGAGAGCCATGGTTACAGTTTCCAGCAAGTATGTGAAACAGAAGCCTGGAGATTATATTCCACATCTAAGTAGAGATAACATTTATGTCTCCTGTGTTAAGGTTAATTTCCATGCGTTTAGGCCCCTGAAAACCTCATCACCTCTGTGGCTGGTACCTGCAAAGTCAGTTTTGCTACTGAATGGGGCCCCAATTAAGAAGTGCTTGCTGGTGTCCTTCCAGCAATATCTTGTGAGTTTGAACAATTTTAGTGAAATAAATGTAACAAGGAAAAATGAATTCTCTTTAGCCTCTATTCAGCCAAAATTAGCCTCCGTGGATTCTGGCTCACAAAAGCACCACGGGCCTCTGGCTGTGCTCTGTAGCTGTGAAATAGAATCAAGATTCCATTAGGCGTCCCAAGCTGCCTCCTTCTCCAGGGCAGACAATAAAAATGACAACAGGGGATTGTCCCTCAGCTAGTCTAACAAGGGGGTGGGTTCTTTTCTAAGTGACTAGATGTCTGTTTAGCTGAGGGAAAAATTTAAAGAGGCCATGGGCCAAATTTTCTTCCATTCTTTGTCTCACATGTTTGTTTCTAAGGTCATCTTCAGAGAAACCGTGAATTCTACCTCTGTTGACACTTAGAGACCATGACTTTTTTCTCCCCCCTTTCAAGAATTTGTGTGCTGAGACAAAAAAACGAGACCATACATAGTCCAGATAGTAGCATTATTCTGTAAGAAATATTAGACAATTTAGCAATCTTGTCATTTTTTGTTTTTTGATTTTTTGGTCTTACCTCTGGGATAGAGATTTTGCCTTAACCTAGACAAATTCTAGGTGGAAGACAATTTTCTGTTTTCAGAATTTATTTATAAACAAGAATCTCTAATGGATAAATTTATGCATACAACTATGTCATCAAATGAACATGAAAGAAATGGGGCTTCATGACCTTGGCTTTACAGTACTCTTGCATGCTCCTGTGGTCCTTGGGAGCTCTTGACCATTCTTCTTTCTGTTGAGGGTCAGGTCCTCAGGTTGTCTACATTGAAGGGGTCCACAATATGCTATGACCTTGCAAAACTTCCTTTTGCCATAAATCCCCAATCAATTTCTCAGTTTCTTTCCTACGTCAAAAGTGCAAACGTCTAAGAATATTTTCTTCCCCTATTCAAGGATAAATGTGATATAACTTATTCAGACCTCACATAAATTTGATTGAACATTCTTTTTCTTTCTAATTGGCCCAGTAAATAGAGTTTTGTATCTCCCTTGACAGATGCCATAGAATGAAATTTAATACAGCTTGTCAATGAGTATCAGAAAGTTAAAGAGTTCATCAACCATTCATAGTAATTGTACTGTATTCACACAGAGTTATAAATGTATATTTCATGGCCACTTCTCCTTTGCCTCAATCAAAATTACTGGCAGGAAGTACTATTATATAATCCATGGTGTCAATTACTAATGGTAGTGGAAAGTAAATCATAATGTTTTCATTATTGAATTGCTAATACTTAGAGGTTGTAGTATTCCATATATAAAGTCTTTAATAAGCAATTATTTATGTGCTCACTTACTGGATGTTGCTGAACCAAGGCATTTCTTCAACACTAAATGGAAATTCTATTTAATAATTCTTTCTGTAAAGTCATTCATTGGTATTATAGTTCTATAAAGTTACACAGAATAATATGTTTCATATTTGTTATGGCCATTTAGCTAAAAAATAAACCACATGTTACTGCAAACATTAAAATATGACCAATTATAAAATATCATTACTGAATCTAAGATAAAAGATGATTAAATTTATCTTGGTTTTGAACATTGAAGCTGGGATCTGAATCTAACGAATGCATGGTTAAAAGACCCGAGTTATTAAATTGACTTTGCAATTTTTTGTAGGGCCTCAGGAAATATTCTGAAAATTACTGATACTAAATATCCTTATTTGTAAAAATGAATGTATTTGACTGTAAAATATTTTATCAGTCATTTTGTGAATTAATATATTTTGTTAAATATCATTATTATGATTTGAATAGATGAATTACCTCACCTAGTTAATAACATCTAAGCTTTCATAGAGGAAGAGTGAGTTAGTTATAATTTTTCAAACAATTGTTAAGTACAACTTCTAAGCACATTCAATTATTACTTTACAGGATTTTGTCTGATAAGGGTTCTTTTTTTTTTTTTTTTTTTTTTCCAGTATGGCTGTATCTTTTTGACCCAAAATAAATTTGGATATATCTAGAGTACATTCTATCACCAGATAGTTTTATATATATATATATGTGTGTGTGTGTGTGTGTGTGTGTGTGTGTGTGTGTGTGTTTATATATATGTTTATAGTTATATGTTATACATTATATAATATATATGTTGCCTTTTAAGGTTATTTTGAAACTACAGTGGAAGGAAACATAACATGCTTTTTGTTTGTGTCTTTGTTTGTACTTTTTATTGTATGGCTGCTAGTCAAGACTGCTTTACCTTTGACTACACAAAATTCTGGTAATTGTAAAACTTTGTCAAGAGGTTTTTAAACATTTTTGTAAATGTAATGGTATTGCCGGGCTCGGTGGCTCAGTCTGCAATCCTGCGCCTTTGGGAGGCTGAGGTGAGTGGATTGCCTGAGCCCCAGGGTTCGAGACCCTCCTGGGCAGCGAGACCTCATCTCTACAATAAATCAAAAAATCAGCCGGGCATGGTAGCGCATGCCTGTAATTCCGTCTATTTGGAAGGCTGAGGCGGAAGGATCGCCGGAGCCCAGCAGGTTGAGGCTGCGGTGACCGGGAGCGGCCACTGCACTCCAGTCTGGGTGACAGAGTGAGACTCCAACTCAAAAAAATAAAAGGTTTAAAATGTAATGGTATTCTGTGCTATTGTGCAAGACTATGAAACAGGTGATAACACTAGGGTTTAGAGTCACACTACTAAGACTCCTATATTTAATAGGCATAGAAATACAGTGATGTTTTTCAGATCAGCCATTCATGTTTTCATCAATTGTGATTGAGGTATTGCTTTACCTTACTCAGAGCAAGCTCATTTGGGGTGACTAAAAACAGTCGCCTGCCACAATTTTGTGTAATTTTGAATTTTTCTGCATTTCCCAAATTACCTGAAGTATTTTAATCATTTTCAAAGTTTCGATGCAAATATTCTGTTTTTAGACACAATGGGCCAGTTGAGCATTGAGTCTGGAAAGAGGCAAAGTTAGAAAATGAAGAACAGTGATCCAGACAAGATGGAGCATTAGAATCAAATTTACTGTTTCAAATTGGAGATTAAGTCAGGTACTACCTTTCTAAAGGAATTTGAAATAAAGGAAAATGTAAACTTTCAATAGCCATATTGTCTAGGCTTCTGCTTTTAGCAAACTGCAGACTTAAGAAATAGGAGAGCACCGACAAAGACACTTAATTGGGATCTGTAACCAGCTTCTCCTTTGTTCTGTAATTGTGTCCTCAATATTCCCAAGAGCACCATAGGACATGAACACCCAATGCAATGATAAGACTTGGTACAGGTCAGGAAACCAAATGAAAACAGATATAAAACAGTTGGACAAGTAGGCTGTGCATAGTGAGAGAGAAGAACAAAAGAAGGAAAAATTGCACTCAAAATAGGCTTACAGCCAAAAATTCCAAACACATAACTACAGTGGAGGTGGGGGTGGAGCACAAGAAACATGAGAGAATAAAATGAAAAGTTAAAGAAAGAAAATCACTTAAAATGAGTCCAAACATTAAAATTCCAAACAAATAGTAAGAAAGGCAGACAACATCATTACAAATCTTATCCTTACCAATCTTCCAATTATTAAAACACTTGGTTCATGGTATCTAGTCAACATTTTTCCATTCCCTTCTATGATATCCTAGCATTCATTTGAATTCTGCTGCTTTTTTTTTTAATGTTCTCCTTTTAGACTGAAATCTATTATAACTTGAATACCTTAGAGAACACCCTCATAATTTGGAGTCCCCTCCTTTCCTATTACAGAGTCAAGAAAAAATTAGACAATATCTAAGCTGAAGTAAGGAAAAACAATCAAACAACAACAAACCTCTAGCAGTAAGCTTGTGCTCCTTCTGCTTTTGGAACAGCTGATGAAGGGTTTAGAACATCTGATTAGTGTTCAAATTGATTTGGAAAACTTCACAGTAGAGGTGATTTGGGAATAGTTCTTTGAAGAATATAGTGGTGGTAAAAAGGGAAAAATATTCTGAATGAGTAAAAGGGATGTTTGAACAAGGATCAGTAGAGGAAATAGGTAGAAGAGTGAGAAATTTTGTAGTTTGAATAAGGGGTCTGAAACCCAAAGACTAAAAGATTGCCTATGATACACTTTAGAGATTTATAATGGTCAAGTTTGAATTAAAGGAATTTTTAAATCATCTAGTGCAGTAATTTTCAAAATTAGCTTGTCTTCAGAATTATCTATTCAAATATAAAACAGAACAGAGCTTAACTGCTCTGCATTATTGGGAACCCTGTTCAATGGACAGTTCTCCCTCATGTTTTGGGGAGCCCTTCATGAAAACTCTAGGATTTAGGGTAGCACAAGTCACAAAACTGTTTTTGATAGTTCTAAGGCTACCACCAGGTTGTGTGGCTTTCTTATTAGGTGAATGTGGCCCCATGGATGCATGGCTTGGCAAAAGGGCAACACCTTAAAGAGTCAGGAAAAGATGCTTATGTTTCTAGGTGAAACCTATAGCTTCTATGTCCAAGCACCATCCACACTCCACAGATAGCAACTTTATGGTCATTTCTCTAGTTCCAGGGTGCATTCATCCACAGCACAATCTGAATTTTTGAGGGTAGACTTGGGGAAAATAACAGCCCTGGAACAAGTTGTAGGGCTATCTGGGAAGGGAAGTCTGAGGTCCTTAACATCCAAAATATGGTCTAGAAGGGGAGAGAATGAGCTCTAAGTGGGAACACCATATTAGCCCTTAAGACTCATCTCATTGTGGAGAAAGGTGTCATCAAAGAAGAATTGGAGTGGGGTTCTTGAAAATATTAGGCTCAAGGAAGAAGCCCTTGTACCTCCATCTAAGGATGGCACTTGCATTGACTGTGCCCATTTGCAGGTTGACAGGGTATGGGGAGTGAGCAGCTAATGAAATACGAGACATCCTTGTCGAGAAGAACACCTTATGGGAGCTGGACCTCTTACAGGAGCCAGATTATGGCAGGAAGGAGCAGGGTATTAAGATGATGACCTAGTTTCTTCCTCCTTTCTTATGTCCTATTGGTGCTCCCTGTTGGCCAAAACCAGCCAGAAGTCAGAGAACAAGGGAGACTGTTGGTGTGGTCAGTACAGGTCAGCCTCAGGGACAACGAACGGGGTAGATAAAGATGGATCAACAGGGAATCTGGAGGGGCATCCAAAGAAGTCCAACAGGTCTTCTCATTAGAGAGGTAATCTGAATTATAATGTGATTCTTCATCAGGGTTTAGGATGGCTGAAGATTGGAGAGGCTGGAGGCTATGACAAACTAATAAAAATTTTATTTTATAACATAGCTCGATTTTCATTCCATGTTACTTTATTGCTCCTTCACAGTAATATAACTTTGTGATATAAAATGCTAATTAAATAAGACCTTGTGTTTCTTCTTTTTAAACAAGGAAAGTGACAGTCACAGATTTTAGTGACTTGTCTAAGGTCATTCTGGCCTTTTGGATTCTCTGTTAGTTCCTCTGGGCAACTCTATAGTCAACTGAATCTTGGTCATTGGCTATGGGGAGTATCTGAAAATCTGAGGTGGGGTGACTGAATAGGAGAGTTTGCAAAACACAATGATTCTTAGCTTTCTTTTACGTTCTCCAGACCAGAGGAGTGACATGGTAAAAAGCACTAAAAAAAGTCTTCTAGCTGCTCAAATTTTAGAGATTATTTAAATCAGAATTTCAAATATCCTGTTATAGTACTCTGAAATTATAAATCAAAATTTAAAATGTTAATTAATGTCACATGAGGTTTTTTCAAAGATTTTATTCTTAGAAGATTTAACAAGATGGATTTTTTTAATGATAATATTTAATTGAAAATTTAGTCCAACTGGAAAACCAGAGAACTCTACAATATATCTGTACTGGAATCTCCAAGTCTTAAATATATGGAAAGTAGTCATTATATGGTATTACTGTTGTGGAAGAGAATGATAAGTATTCTGGGGTGGGGGTAGTTTTAAAAAGTAAGTCAGATAGATTTGGAAGTGTTTTATGTTTGCTCATCAAAGGCTCTGAAAAGTCCTGCAGTGATGAGGCTAATTCAGTGTGTTTAACCTCTAGAAGAGAACAATGACTAAACACTATAAAAATAAAGGCAGGTAGAACTCAGCTCTTGTCAAAGCTCTTATTTGATATATGTCCTTCTCCTCACTATTTTGATGGTTTAAATTGGAGAAAGAGTGATTTCCTTTGAAGTGTTCTTTGGAGGTCATAATGTCTTCTCAGTCCTGCTGATATAAAATGTTATGTTTGTGGAATATGATGCTGAAATTCTTTAGTGAGTTAATTTTCTCAGACAGAGAGCTTTGTCTTCGAAAATGTCAAGGTATCATAAACCCTTCAACATCACTCACTCGTTTAATTGTTGTTTTGAAAATTTGTTCCAAGTCAACCACTGTATTTTATACTTTTCCTTCATCTACAGTAATGTCTAAGGCCGTGCTGTCCCTTATATGGGTATTGTAAGTGTTTCAGTAATAATTCAAAACATCTCCTCTTCTTATAGTGTTTAGCTAAAAATACTCAATCAAACTTTTACTGAAGTTAATGGAATTTCTAAAACATTCTTTCCTAACTAAAATAATTTGTCCTTATATTAAAAATCAAGGCTATTATTTCTGTCTTCCTGGAATTCTCTTCCCTTTCACACTCCTGGTTTTAAACTCATTCTACCCTCCCATTTCCACCCACACTTCTTCCAAGTTTGGCCCAAAGGGTGCCCTGAGTCAAGTCATACAAGAGTCTTTTCCAGGATAAATGTATAATTGGAGCTCAGAGAGAAAACACTTTATTTTTCTCTCATAGTACATTTATTGGTATATGGGCCCCATATTGCTGTTGATTATGGTCCCACCTCAAGGTGGAAAAACTATGGCAGTAGGAGATGATGGAGAGAATGTTCAAGGAGAAAAGAAACAGAAGTAAGTGAACCAACACTTTTTTTTTTTTTTTTTTTTGCTCCTTAAGTTAGTTGGAATTGAGATTCTATCACTTGCAACTGAAGGTGACCTGATAAGCAGACTAAAGAATAGCAATTATTTGATTCTTTGATATTTATGCCAGCTGTTGAATCTTTTATCTAGCAACTCTCTACTTGGAGGTAATTCACTTCAGTGATGTGGATTGCAACTAGAAAAAATAAATCCTTTGAGTATATAAAAGCAAAAAAAAAAAACGACTTATAATTTTGAATGAAGCAAAGCTTGTTATATTTTTCCTTATGATATGAAGCTATTTTGTAGACTGCCTAGAAAAATAAATGTCTTCCAGGTTCAGGGATTTATTTCATGGGTATAAAAGTTTTGAAGAAAAGTAGACACTAGAATTCCAGAGACTTTGGCCTCTGTAAATACACAATAGATTACAAGTCATAAGAAATAAGACTTGCTGGCACAATGGTTCAGGCCTGTAATCTCAGAACTCTGGGAGGCGGAGTCAAGAGGATTGCCTGGTTCCAGGGGTTCGATATCTGCCTGGGCAACTTGGCGAGACTTCGTCTCTACAATAAATAAAAAGTTAGCCAGGTGTGGTGGTGTGCTCTTGTAGTTCTAGATACTTGGAAGGCTGAAACAAAAGGATCTCCTGAGTCCTGTAGGTCGAGACTGAGGTGGCCTTGAGCATGCCACTGCACTCCAGCCTGAGCGACAGAGTGAGATACTAACTCAGAAAAAAAGAAAGAAGGTTTGTAACAAAAATTAGGGTCTTGGTTATTGAGAAATTGGTTATTACCAGTTGAGACTTCTGATTTTTTTGTATAACACTTATGTACAATGAGGGACTCCAAAAAATTCACAATTCATTTATAAAAATTGTGTATTCTTTCTTATATATTTAAACTTCAGTCAACTTTAAATTAGTCTCTGTTTGATGCAATACGCCTATCAAGATGCTTTTTCTGTTCCTCAAAACAGTTTTTGAACTCATCATTTTTATTCTTTTTAGTGTTTCTGTCCTTTTTTTGGTTTCGCCTCTTATACATCATCAAAGTATTTCCTTTTGAGGACTTTTTTTCATCTGGGGAACAAAAAAAGTGACTGGGGGTGAGATCAGATAAATAGGAAGGGTGGGGCATGGGGGTCATGCTAGTTTTGGACAAAAACTGCTAAACACTCAGCACAATGTGGGCAGCTGTGCTCATGAATCACCCATAATGAAATAGGCAAATGTGTTGAAAGAATCTCAAAAAAATAAAATAAAATAAACAAAGCCAAATGCGGCCTCTCTCAACAATGCTAGCTGATACACTGATATCCATGGGCTCCTAGAACACTTACCTAGTAGGGGGAAAATGATTTTGAGTTTTTTGGGGGGTTCCATTCATATACACACACACACACACACACACACACACACACACACACACATATATGTATATCACATATATGTATATATTTCACCAAAGCAAATTATTATTCTTGTCCAGCTGTCTATATTCTGTGAGACAGAGAACATAGTATGCTGACAATTCTTGGTTACTGCCCTGGATTTCAATCTGTCTGATGGAGAAATATTCTATGAGCTGTTAGCAACTATGTAGCGAGCAACTACTATGTGTAGAACATGTTGAATGATATTAGGGGATTAAGAAATTAAGAGCCCATGGAAAACCCTACTGATTACTGCTGACAGTGATGCTGTGAAATTCAACTACTTTGAAACACTCTGGTCTCATATTCAACACTCTTAAAGTTCTCCGCTATCCATATCTTATTTCTTTATAAATAACAACTATGCTGCAGTTATGGTTTAAAAGTGCTTTACATGTGTGTAACCTTATTTAATTCTTATGAAATTATTGTGAAAAGTTTATTATTATTCCCATCTTATAGATGATAAAACTAAACTTCATAGGTTTTTTTGACTTTCCTAAGGTCACTTGACTAGCAAGCAATAGAGCTGAAATTGAAACACACGCTTTTTACCTCAAAATTCTAGGCTTTTTAAACATTATCTTTTTATATAAAAAATATATTTTCCATATAGAATATTTCATTTTATCTATCACATTAAATAATATAATTCCTATGTTATTGAAATAAGTTAAATATCTAAAAACCAACAGACAAAAAACTATGACTTGTGCATTTCATTACACTGTTTTTCACTTTCCTCCCCCACCCTGTCAAATGAAGCTGAGGATATGGTAGGAGAGAGATGGGGAGATCCATTTCACACTTTGTTTGCACTGCCTTTGGCATGTAGGGCCAGGCAAACTAGACGTAACCACAAATCCCCCCATTTGACCACTTGTCCAAAGGGGAGGTGAAAAGGTTTAGTGGGAAAAGTGTGACATTTTATCCCAAAACAAATATTAAAGATTATCTGTGGAATTAAATTATCCGTATGTACACAGTCTAGGGAATTAACTCTATCTGAAATGGTGGATTATTGCAGAAATTGAAACTAAGCCCTTAAGGCACTCCTTTTACTTTGTTCTCTGTATTTTTAACAATGAGCTTTTAAATTATTTTGGCTATTTTGATGGCTGCTTTTCAGTATATTCTTACTCAGTGTGTATTTGTGCACTGCTTGAGCTGGTTTGAACAATTTTTTAAAAAGTATTCCCCTGATAGCCCTAGAAGCAGACAAGTATTACTTGAAGGGAAAAAAGGAGATTTCTATTAGGTTTGAGAGTCACAAGTGAGCAGAAGAAATTTGAGAAGTATAAAATACTCCACAGACTGCAAATCCAAAACCAAAACATGACTAACAAGGTTTTGACAAAATAAGAAACACACTGGTTTTTCTCATATCTTTTTGTATGTGGTATTTTTAGTGACTTATTCTTTTGTGAATATATGTATGTAATACATATGCAAATTTTACTTGAAAAATTTTCGAATGACCCCAGATCTGAATAAGAATCAGAAAAATTAAGTAAAAATAAACAGAACCTGGTTCTCAGCCCTTTTTGGAAGCTTAAGAAATTATTTTAGTGGTAGAAGTACACCAAGTGATATATAAAAGCAGTAACCCCAGTTCACTCTTTAACTTATTAATTGTTGTAACTACTTGCTGGCATATTGCTAACAAATATGATAAATTCGCTTTCTCTCCATGACTCTCTGAGTTGGGCGATAAGGCTCCCAAAGGAGAGGAAACCCTAGAATAGGGAGGATGCATGAGGGATCTACTAGGAGAATGACTTTCCTGCCCTTGGTCCTGATTTTTTTGCCTAGCAGAAATGGCACATGTGAGGAGAGGCACGTTCAAGTTATTACCTAGAAATTTTACACATTTTAAATGTCACAGAAACTAAAAATAAATTGCCTTCACTTTTATTTAAACTACATCTTAGTTTTCCATTGTGAAGCATTTTCAGCAATACTAGATTTCATTTATAGTCTGAGCTAATTAAATGATCTGCAGAGATGGTATTTTCCATGCTTTTTTCTATTTCCACAGAACAGGAAGCTCTGTGTCAGGTAGCAGCACTTTCTGGTTTCCATACAAGACAAGGTAGAATAATATGGGTTCTGGATTATACTAGGTCCATCTCTTACCAGCACCTTGGGCCTACTCAAGTAATGAGCAACTGAGACATACTGCTCTCTACACCCATTCTGAAATTGTGGTATACAATTCATGTCAGTCAGTGATTAAGAGGGATGGCAGCATATTTTAGCCAAGTACTAATAAAATAATACCTTGTCTGAGCTTTATCTAATAATACCCAGATTTGGTAGGAATCTAAGACTTATTGCAGATTCTTTCTCAGACTATGGCTCATTTTGTTATTTATTCCTTTCTTCAACTGATGTTTTGGTGAGTACAGCAATGTTTCTTGTACTAAGAAATGAACCTCTGCTGGTAAGGTGAATTCTAATCATTATATAATTTTAGTTTGTATGAGAATTACCTCACATCGCATTGGCCCCTACCTGGAAGGTTTTTTAAATTCAGAATGTCTGGTATATGGCCCAAGAATTTCCTTTTTAAATCAGATTCTCAGGTGATGCTGATGCTACTGGTCTGGGGAAAATACTTTGAAACCACTGCTCTAAGCTGTTGTCCATGTGCAGCTTAACTAACTACTTCTTTAGCTGGAAATAGGTTATTATTAGAAAAGAAACAAGTTTCAATGTATTACATGCTATTTTATTAAGTGCATAAATTTTGCTGAGTGTGGTGGCTCACACCTATAATCCTAGCACATAGGGAAGCTGAGGCAGAAGGATGACCTGAGACCAGGAGTTTGATACCAGCTTGGGCAATTTATAAAGATTCTGCCTCTACAAAAAAATTAAATTAAAAGTAATTGCATAAATTCCTTCTTGAAGGGATAGCACTGTCTACAGAAACCAATATTAAGAATATTTTATATGTTCTCCAAGAAAGTGATATTTAAACTTACATTGAAGTCATTTCAGGGAATAAGTATTTTGCAGGGATTGCTGGGTGTTGATGGATTACACAATAAAAACACACTGATAAGGATGATAAGAGGCCATCTTCAAAACCTGTTGTACAATCTTATTGTTAACCATTTTAGGTTTTGTGGAAGATGTTTGTACCAAAATATAAAAAGTAAGAAGGTAATAGTCCCAGGAATGATTTCAATTTCATGATTCTGTTAGAGGAGACTTTATTTTGTGGAATCAAGTCAAAAGAATAGTACTACTCCTAAAAGACTGAACTCATTCCCATGGAGTAGCCAATGTAGTGGGGAGTTTCCTTGGCTTGCTTAAATATTGCAATACGCACATAAAAGGAATGTGCTGGTAAATATTTTTGTCTCATATTTCATTGAGATGTTTTAATATGTATTATATTGTGTTCTTTTCAATTTAGTTATAGCGGTTATGTGAATTTTGCATTAACTTATTTATGCATCTCTGTGGTATGTGAGTGCTCAAGAAATATAATCATTAGTATAGCTTAAAAACAGTAAAACAGAGTTAATATAAGCAAGTTGTAAAATATGGTACAGCAAAATTGTTCCATATATGCTATTTGGAATATTCTGAGAGGAGAACAAAGGTTTCCATATTAGTTAGCAGGTTTTCTCCCTTACATATGAATACTATAACTAAATATTAATTTTTATTGCCATTTCCCATATAAAATATTTATACTATGCAGATTTTCATGTTCAAATATTTCTTTTTAAATTAATTTAATAAAATATTTGGTTTTTTTCTTTTAAAGCTCCTGATTGCCTCTTATAAAATGATGCAATGGGTAGAGGTCATTTCACCAGAGGTGAAGAACATAAAAAATAATTGTTGAGGGAAAAAAGAGTATTTTAACCCAATTTCAATTCCAGACTGACCAGAAATTGATGGTTAGCAGAAAAAACTAAGGAAACAATGAACATGGTTTCATATTGTAGATAGAAAAGTAAAAATGTGAATTAACTTTCTAGTTTATTTATTTTGTTTATAAGGGACACTGTTTATAGAAACTATAATTCAAGAACCTGAACATAAACATTCTCTATTTTTTAATAATAAAAATTGTGGTTCTGCAAGAAACAAAAGGCAACTGTTCAACCCTTTGACGACAAACCTCGCTTCTTTTAAGGATACTTTGGATTTCTGATTTTTCAGAATGTCACTTTAAAAATTACTTAATTTAATATATAATATGAATTCTCAGCGGGACACTAGATTGCCAATTCCTTGAGAATAGGAATCATATATCAATCAGTGCTCATACTTTGCATTTAAAGAGTGTTTAACATGTCTTTGCTAATATTGTGGATGTATTTGGTTTATTCATTTATTGTTATTTATTTTAAAGACATGGTGTACAATTCAGAATTAGGTATACAAGTGGTCATTGTACAGTAAAGTTTGGGCCACCTTTTGATCCCCACTTCACCTGGTTTGAGATCAGGTATTCTTATTAAAGTTATTTGCACTCCCTCTTCCTCTGGCAGTTTCCCATTATTGCCAATTCCTTTCTTACAGTGTTATGATAATTGTTAGGGTCTGCTTATGAGGGAGAATATGTGGTACTCTATTACATTCCATTGTGTAATATGTGTATATGAACAACTTTTTTTTATACAGTCCACTTTTGATGGGCAGCATGGTTGGTTCCATGTTTTTGCTATTGTGAATAATGCTGCAATAAACATGTGTGTGCAGGTGTCTTTTTTATAGAATAAATTTGAGTTTATCTGGGTATATTCCCAGAAGGGAGATTGCTGGGATGTATAAAAGGTTGATTTTTAGATCTTTTGGGAATAGTCAAATCATTTTCCACGGAAGTTGTACTAGTTTACACTCCCATCAACAGCATAGAAGTGTTCCCTTTTCTCTGCATCCTCTCCAGCACCTGTTGTTTTTTGAGTTATTGATGATGACCATCCTGACTGGGGTTAGGTGGTATCTCAGTGTGGTTTTAATTTTATTTTAGCTGTATTTGGGGGCAGACAACTGGGCAAACTCAGTGTTTCCTTCTTAGCTGTGCACTAGTCACTGCTTGACTTCTAGGGTGCACTTTCATGATGAGTGAGGGGGAGAGAATAAATGACCTCTAAAGTCCTTTCTACCATTAAAGACGTATTCTGCATAATTGTTATACAAGGCCACAGCACCTTGAACAGAAATATTATACAAATTCAGAAAGTGTGAACTGCAATATATTCTTTTTTGGTATGAAATAGTCTCTCATTCAGGTTCTTCTCTTCTGTGCTCAGTGTTCTTTCCCACTATACCCAATCTTCTAACTCAACAAAAGCTCCCATCTCAGCTCCTATACTCCATGTGTTGAGTTTTTCCCAGCTCAGAATATCAGCGGCATATTCAAGCTTTAGAAAGAGAATGATGGCAAGAGAATAGAGAGTAACTTAGAGGTTGGTGGGTTGAACGTTTGTAGAGACAATATAAAGTTAACACATTACCCTAGGTGAGAGCTGGGGTAAGCCTGGACTTGAGAAGAGGCTATGGAGATAGAGAGTAGGAGGCTGAATGTGAGGGCAATTCAGTTAGGTGTGACTTATTTTAGAAGGAAAAGTAGAGGAGGGAGCCAATGATGACTAAAGATTCTATTTGTATCTAATGAAAAGATGCCATCAACAAAAATAGAGGCACAGAAACAGGGCTCTTACGAGGGGAAGAAAATGAGTTTAGTTGGGAAAGGGGAGAGTTATAGTTAACTGTGTGGAAAGAATTGGATGGGTAGAGGCTAAAGTAAAGGTTCAGAAGTACCTGCCAAGGGAAATACTGCCAAATCTATGGATTTGCTTTCTTGAAAGAACTTTATTCAGTGGAGTGATGTGGGTAGGGATGGTCTTTGTGATCAGAAAGCTCCCACAGTTGTTACATAATATCTGTTCTCCTGATTCTACTTCTGTGTAGCTATAACTTGGATGTGGGCAGGATTCAAAAGGTGTCATAAGTTGGTTTTGAAAGAGGAACAGTTAAGCAGATAGTATGTCTGAAAGCAAGACAACTAGGTATTGGGTTAAGTTTAAGACTGAGAACTAACATTTTTTTAGCTCTTATAAGAAGAAAAACAAAGTAAAAAAAGCCCCATAAATCTCCAAATAAAGAGCAAAGGCTCATTTCCTAACTTATCTTATTCTCTCAGAAGAAGAGAGAACTGATGAATATTCTATTTCATCATCATTTGGGATCAGATTAAGCTAGAAGAATAGGGTTCTGCAATCCTTTGACATCATTACATTAACAAAAAGAGAACGCTTTTGACCTCAAATGAAAAATCTCTTTCCTGTCATTTAAATATTAGCCATTAAAACTCTGCTTCCTGGAATCTGAAATAAAAATTCGGAATCTTTTGGAAACAATTTTTATTCACAATATGTCTTCTTACAAAGATATAGCAGATATTAAAATAATCATTCACACTTTTTTCATTTGAGATTCTAATATTGCTCAGCTTTTATAATATAAAATTATTTTTTAAATGCTTCTGAAAAATTTGGGAGCTAACATAATTATGAAAGGGATTTCCTCCCCCAAAAAATGGAATTATTTTTTGGAGGGTGACCCCCTTGTTTACAGTCTTCCCCAGCTGGGGGAACCCATTGTCATCAGTGTACCAGCTAGCATTCTTGTGAGAGGCTGCATTCAACTTCAGTGAATTTTTTTTTTTTTTTTGAAATTGTTTCAATGCATTTGCCCATTTCATGATGGATGATTTGCAAGCACACCTTCCCACACCACGCTGAGTGTTCAGCAGCTTTTGACCCAAAATGGCATAATCCTCCCTCCCCATGTCCTCCCACTTTATTCACCTGTTTTTGTCCCGGGTGACTTTTATTTTGTTTGTTTCCCAAGATAAAAACAGTTCTCAAAGGGAAATGTTTTGTTGATGTGGAAGAGGCGAAACAAAAAGTGGCAGCATCACTAAAAAAACCCTCAAAATTGACAAGTTCAAAAACTGTTTTGAGCAGTGGAAAAGGTGTCTCAATAGGTGTATTTCATCAAATGGAGAGTAGTTTGCAGGTGTCTGAAGTTTAAACATGTAAAAGTAAATACACAATTTTTAATAAATAAATTCCGTTTGGGGGGGATTCCCCTTTGTATAGTATTTATTTAGCACTTACATGTCAGTTGATATACTTTTCCTGCATGACTTTTTCCCCTCATATCCAATCTTTGAGAGAGGAGTTGTAGTCCCAATTTTAACCATAAGAAATATGAAGCCAAGAGATTTTAAGTAAGTCAATGTGGAATTCAAGACAAAGATAGAACTGTTTGATTTTTAGAAGTTTTTATCTTGGCTATTCTATACTACCTTGTCTACATGGCACTGAGCCTGGAATTTGGATGTTTATAGATTAAAATGTATGCTTTGAAAATGCTAACTAAATTAAGAAACAAAAGTATTGATCATTTGCCATGCTTGTTGCTAATCCATGTGTTAAGAGAAGGCAGTAGTTTAAGAAATTTTTGTACTTAATGGCCTCCAACACGCAGAGTGCTTTGGGAAAACATGCTTTTGTAAAAAATATAATTGACTCTTTGGATTAAAATGATTTAATTCGGTTAAAAAATGTATCAATAACATGGAGAGATACAAAGTCATGACTACGAGTGGTTACTTTTAAGAACCTTTTAAGAGGTAGTTCATAAGGAGTTGAATCCTGTGATTGAAGCTATGCTGCCTATTTCATTGTCCTTTTTTTGAAACTTACAATTTTCTTGTTAATAGATTTTATTTTATAATATTTTGAAATAATTAATTAAACATTTGGATACCTTCATTCCAAACTTATAGTAATATACTGAGAACAATTTCAAAAGTTCCTCTGCAAATTGTGAGATTTTTTTTCCCCCTAGTTCTTATGCCAGTACAGTATAAAAATACAGATAGAATACTTTGAAGTGGGTCACTGTATTAGGTATAGTAACATCAGACTGTGATTTTTTAAAAAAAGACTATAAGGTATATGTCTTAAACACAGACAGAATTAATTATTTCCAGATCAGTTGCCAAAGTATGTGAGTAGGACAGTGTGCTCTACTCCATGCAGTTACTCAGGGATCCAGGTTGATAAAGAATGCTACCTTTACCATTGATATCCAACTGGTAAAAGGAAGAAAAGCCTATAGGATTTTCAATGGAAGTTTTTAAGAGATCAGACATTTAGGATGTGCACATAACTTTCATTCATATTCCATTGGCTAGAACTCAGTTACATGGAAATGTCTTACTGCAAGAAGGACTGGAAAATATACAGTGTGTTCAGAAGAAAAGAAGATGCATGGTGATGTGTTCATGGTGATGTCTGCCACAAAAAATTGTAGGTATAAGTCTCAACATTGTCACTTACTTTCTGTGAACTTGGGCATATCACTTAACTCCAATTTCTGAACTTCAGTTTCTTCTTTTATAAAATAGTAAAAATAGTAATTCATATTGTTTATTTCTTTTATGAGGATTGAATGTGATTTGACTAGAAGCACCACCTTCTAAAGTGAAGATCCATCAAGCAAGATGAGACTAAAGGCAGAAGGGAATAAAACTCAAGAGTGTTCTAGAGGATTGTGGGTTTTCTTTAGACAAGGCCAAGAACACTGAAAGTCAAGTCTAAAGTAGGATCTGTCCCAGAGAATGAAGCAGAGAGCCCATTATCAGTAACAATAATTTTGCCCACTTCAAAAATATTCCTAGGGCAAAATGACATATTTCAAAGTATGAAAATAGAAGGGAAAAATATGCAAATATTTGTGTCATAGTGTTTGATATTCAACCTATTACTCTAAAGTGTTAGAATGCCATGTAGGAATACTACCACATTGTAGCTAAAGTTCTTATCAACCCTTAAAAAAACAGAAGGGGCACCATCAACACCCCTGCAACCACATGGTATCTTTGAAAGTATCTGAAGTTTGGCAAGAGTGGAAACACATTAGAGGCAGGTGAATGTGAGAGTAGAGGCTTACGATAGTGAATATTTCCTACCTGTGGATTAGGGAGGGAGACAAAAGTGTAGTTTGGTGAGTACGGGTTTTCCTAGGTTGGGGAATTGTTATATCATTTGGCATTTAGATTACATGGAGTGCAGTCTCTACCTGAGCAGAAAGCAGACACTGTCCAGAGTGCTTTCTTTGATTCTCTGAAAAGAATGTGATCTAACCTGCCTATGAATTCCTAAATACTTGGTATGTAGTACAGTCTCCCTCAGTTACTTACACACATACATACACACACACACACACTTGGATTTTGCCTGGCATTCAAAAACCACACATGGCCATTTGCAGTTTTGTATGAATGTGATTCAAAGAGAGGAAGAAAATCAGATTTCCAGAGACATTTTGATACTGGATAAAGGTGGGAGTAAGTTGGGGGAATGAAACTAGAAGAACAATAAAAGGACAATGGGAACCATTGATAAAGCAACTTCTGTCTTTCAGAAGGTGGCATATCTTGGATGCAAATATTCAAGTACTGCCAGGCCTGTACATAATATCACAGCATATTTCATGATTGGCAATAATGTCCCAGCTTTTTTAGCCCCAAACAGAAGCAATCAGCATCATCACCTACTATTAATCATAATTAATAGTTTTGTTTTAATAAATAACAGCTTTGCTCCATTTTTTAGATAGAGCCTTTCTTAAAATTCACACACACATTACCCCCCGCACACACAGACCATATCTGTAGACTTAAAAAATGCCAATATCATTGGCCCCTTTTCCACCTACAAATTATGATTAAATAATGCATAATAGCAACAACAACACTGAAACAAATGCTATGAGGAAAGGGTGCTTGCCTTTTGAAGCAGAATAGAAGCTCTGTGGCTAATGGGACTATGCTGTAACTCTCTTGAGCTATACTTGAGCTAGATATATCCCCGTGGAAAGTAGCAATTACCTTCAATCTCCCTGATCTGAAGTAATCCGTGCTACATGCGTCCCTCATTGTGAGTGATGAGGCCCACTGTTTGCTGAGTCTAAAACCAAATGATCTTTCACAAGCAAAATTTAAACTTGAAATAGGATTCTCTGGCTCCTGATTCTGAGTCTATTTTTTTTTTCGTGTACTTTATACATTCCCAAATCAGGTTCAGGCTGGCTACAGATGGTGCTGGTGTGTAATGAGAAGGGCTCTGAAGCTGCTCCAGCTCCCAAGGGAGGATTCAGTAATGGAACTAACTATGTATTGTCCATCTTATATACTAGATTTGATTTTGGACTATTTGCCCAACTGTGTTTGTTTATTTCTCAGCACTGGAGGGCTTCCATTAGCTCCAGGCTGATTGAACATAGACTATGGAGTAAGAAGGAACAGAACATTTTTTCCCCCTGAATGCTGATGTAATCCCTTTTCTTTTACTGACAACTGAGTAATGTTTGCCATTGGAAACCGTGTTAGCAATGAGCTGATATTTGCAGTCATTAGTGGAAAAGAATTGTTTTGATCCCAGGGAACAAAGTGAGCATTATTTTTTGGATGAAATGTTTCAGTAGTTTGTGCCTGAAACTTGTGTCTTCAAGACCCTGAAAGGGAAACTACTAACATTTTTAAAGCTGAAAGTTACCTTGTTTCAGTAAATCAAAAGATTAATATTTAAGACCTCATAAATTTTGCTCACAGAGCATAGCCAAATATTATTATCATAACGAAAACTAAAACCTCAACTCAGCAAATTAGTCACTAAAGACCACATATAAATTGACATTTTAGTTTTTTAACTAATGGAATCATTTGTCATTTTACTGAAGCAGTTCATTATAAAAATAAATTAAGAATAAGTAAATTGTAGTCATAGCAATCATGATGAAATTATTAGCAATCACATTTACCAGCATGAAAGTTTTTTGCATGCTTCTCATCAGCAGATGTTATTCAAAATTGCTTTAGCAACAAGCATCAATGTTATATCAAATTTTATTTTTTAATTAAAAAAAGCATAGTGGAAGTAAGAAAGAAAGTTGCTAATTAACAAGAGAAGGAAAATGTTGTCTTTCAAATACACACAAGTTCAATTATGCAATTCTAATATCAAAATGAAGAAAATGAGAAATCTCTCTACTACCTTAACTACTAAAAAGAAAATTAGAAAGCAGAGACCAGCTCATGCAGTTTCTAAATAAATGAAAAGGAAATTACATTTCTCTGGGTAAATATTTAC